>NC_141827.1:13853548-14012298 GCF_982586985.1 Callionymus lyra
ATTGTACATTTTACAACCCAGACCTTGGGTTGACTTTAAATCACAAACAGGGGTTTATCTTGGAGCACAAATGTCAAATAACGTCCTGTGTTTTCTTTTTCTTTTTTGGCAAAGCTTGAAAATGTAATTGACGACAACAAAACATGGGAAGAGGGTACATAATGGCTGAAGTAAAAAAGAAAAAAGCAGCATTGATCATTACAATAAGTCTTTAAACAGCTTTTGGATACATCTGGAAACTCTTCTCAACACCTTCACCGACCCTCCGAGTCCATGGCGAACCCAGTGAGGCACTTTGGTCATGGGATGATTTATCATGCTCTTTAACACCACCC
Organism: Callionymus lyra; assembly: GCF_982586985.1. Taxonomy (NCBI): domain Eukaryota; kingdom Metazoa; phylum Chordata; class Actinopteri; order Syngnathiformes; family Callionymidae; genus Callionymus; species Callionymus lyra. The sequence continues at coordinate 13,853,884 of NC_141827.1, forward strand.
GATATTAATATAGCAGGTTTATATTCGAGTGACATATCTGTGAAATTATTAAGTGTCAATTTAAAGAATCAAGTGCCACAAATGATTTCACACATACCTGAGAGCAGCAGTGTTCTGTATGGCTTTATCTAAATTAAACTTGAACAATAACTTGTTTCCTCCACTCTGTCGTCCCTTTTTAAAACCAAAATAAAGTTCTGAATTAAATTTCATTGTTTTGTCTCAGCTTTACGTTTTCCTTTTTAAGGTGGATATCTTTGTTTGCAGAGCTGCTGGCAGCGACACTCCCCTCCCCCTCCACCAGGTGTCAGTAAAGAGGAAACTGCCATGTTTTTAAACGGCAATTCCACTGCTCACGAAAACGTCCGACAAATTATCTTTTTATGATTGTCAAAAATGTAAATGTTTACATGTTAAGGTAGCACTTTGGCACATGTAAATAGAGCTTTGATTAGAAACACGCCTCTCAAACATTCCTATGGTGATCATGTTTCAAGTATTCAAGGATCAAGAACGCTTGCTGGAGTCTTCAGCCACTCAGAGGATGCAGGTCCACCCTCACCTTCTCCCCGGTGCTCATCATTCCAATAGTGGGGAAGAAGCCGCCCGCCGGCACAGCCACTTCCCTCCGACCGACCACCTTTCCATTCCTGGTGAAGAACACCTGTGCAACCACAAGGGGGCGAGTGTGAGTAAACCCTGGGTACCGAACGGTAATCATTTTTTTCAACTTAATCTCACCATCACTTTGGTCGTTTCCATGTCTTCCCCGTCGTCCTCGTCCTCTTCATCCTCGTAGTTTGCATACAATTCGTTCTGAACTTGAACAGGCTTCGGACTGGGGTCAAGGTCGAAGTCTTCTGGCTCGTCTGGTAAGACACACACAAACATGGGAGTCTCCAGCTCAGGACGACCGAGTGTCAATGCAACAATCCTCACCTCCCGCCTCCAGACTGTAGTCACGTGGAAACATGATCCCGCATCCGATGACGTCTCCTTCAAAGCACCGAGGTCCAAAGGCATCACCGACACCACTGCCTTGAAACAACTTGCCGTCGTCTACGGAGAGGGTTTTGTCTTTAGAAACAGCTGAAGATTTGGGTACAGGTTCTGTACAGTGGCTCACCTGCATGATACGCAATGGAACCTCTGCTCCAGCCTGGATGTCTGTTTTTAGGATAATCCTGCAACAATGAAGAGACCATGAGACTTTCATAGACCTACACATTGACCCTACATTACGCTTACGCGTAAAACCCCCAAAGAAAAGATTTAATAACAAGCTGGGAGCTAAAAAAAAGGCATATACACATATTTACGCACGTTTTGAGGATGAAATACATGGCAGGGAGGGGACATTAAAGCATTTACTTGAATGAAATGAAACGGAAATTATCTTTCCTGTTCGGTTTTATTTTGTTTTGTTACTTCCTGCCCTGCCCTGTGTTTTGCTGACAGTTGGTGGAAGGTGTTTGGCAGTCGTCTTATGCATTACCAACAGCCTTACTTACACGCTGGTTTTTCTTCAGGACAGCATAAGCTCGTGACTGGCAGTTTTCTCATCAACGTTTTTTGTCAATCCGTATTTTCACTTTTGTGTTTTTCCCTCAGTGGATTGTGTGCTTTGCTTCTACTCCGTATGGAACTCCTCCGTTAGTGTTTTCTGAATGAAATACAATGTCTGTGCTGAATAAATAATTAAATGTCGAGGACTTGCCGCCATCTTGTGGACATTTTGCCACACTTGTTTTCGTTGTTGTGCTTTGTATTCAATTATTTACTTTTGTAAATGTCTTTGATCTTTATTAGTAAATAATTAGTATTAGTCTTCATTATTATTCCGCTCCTGGGTCTCCTTGTTTAATAATTCATGACAGACACTTTTTTATTCAACGATGAAAAACAAAACTAGAAGCTAAATGCAACTGAATACGTTTTCACGTGTTAATCTCTAAAACTATCAATTCAAATAGTTTTCAGTGCGTTGTCACAGCAGCAAGTTCACAGGAAAAATATGTAATCATTTATAAATACAGTGCACATATAAAACAAATAATAAAAAAGAATGAAATAAAATTAATAACAAAAAAAGAAATGCGTAAATATACAGTAGTGTACTGATCAACATACTAAGAAAGACTAAAAAAAGCCATTCAAAGTACAGAGTTGAAACACTGAGAAAAACATTCATGTGAATCAGTTTAAAAACTCATAACTTGTAGTTTTGTATAAATTATTTACGTTAGGTAGATTTGTACCTGGTTTATTGCTGTCAAGACAACTCATTGCCATTGTTCAAGTTAATTAAAAAAAAAAAAGTCTGCTGGGGGGTCTAAAGCTAGTTGAAAGTCAAAATGACAGATAAGAGATAAGATTAAGAGCAGTATAATATCTTAACCTAATGTTGAAATATCATTAAAGGTAAAAGGATTTTGATATCTGTGGTCCATTAGATCCCACTGCATGTGCTGGTCATATACAAAGCTATAACTCTTTACCTACTGAAATAAAAAAAATCTAACCAGTGTGAAGCTCTGCAAAGACATGGATCCGACACCAAAACCTTTAAGAATGGGGCAGGATACTGAGCTTTCCCACCCAGTTGAAAAAAAATAAAATTCCATGTAACATTGCAAGAGGTGTAACAAAGGCTGCAGTGGTCAACCTGCAATGGTCAAAAACAACAAAAAAAAACAACCAAAAAAACCCAAAATAGAACCAAGATCGGTTAAAGCTAAGAATGCGATATAATCACATTATTACAGAAACACACATTGCATTGGAAAACAGATGTAGGGGTTAAGAGAGACAATATTTATTCTGTTAACAATTTTTTCCCTTAAGGCCAGCCATCAAGAATACTGGAAAAAAAGTGAGCCCGCCTCTAGGAAGGGCAGACTTGTCAGACACCACTATTTGTCAACACCGTTTATCTATGACCATGAACATCTGTGACATGAAGAAAACTTATTTAAATGGAGGATCTTACTCTTCGTGCCAGTCCCAGAGCGATGTAGCACTTCTCACCAGCATCCGTTATCTCCAGCTCATAGTAGTGGAAGCGGGTGTTGAGGGGGCGGATGGCCTGAGCCAGGCCCACGTCCTCGATGCCCTTCCCTTTTCCAACGTACTCCAGAAGCTGAGGAGACAAATACAGTCGTGTTTGTTATAAAATGTGCACTTGTAGCCTCTAAACTTCATTTAATGTGCATTCTTTTTTTTACCCCTAGCTTGTAGAATTTACTAAACACAATTTTAGTTTTACGTGTGATTGAGGATTTGTGATGTTTTATATCGCTGCTGTGAGCAGTGAATTAAGACATTTGTTCACTTTACTAAAAGGTTTTTCTATAGTAGACAATTTGAAATACATCCAAAATCTAGTTTTTAATAAGTGGAATGGTAAATATATTTAATTTAGAGACTTGTACTTTTAATTTGCTATGATACAAATAGCAACTTGTGTGGAAAAACTTCCTTTTAAAAGCTCAAGAAGAGCCAGATTTGGTGTGTTCGTCTGAGAAAGAATGAAAAATAAAACTGTCTCGAAACGGATCAATTGCTTGACAACACCAGTGTAAAAAAAAACAAAAAAAAACCCCACATTTTTTTGTGTAGTTTTTGTTAAATACTGTGATCCTTTTTCAATGCAAATGAATGTAGGCAATGACTCGAATTAGCAAAGTTTTTTTCCTTACAATTTAAAAGATCTCCAACCAGAGAGAAGAGCATATTTTATTCACACTATTAGGGATGTAAGAAGAGATGAAAGTAGGCCACACTGTCCTAGTTTCTCAGCTCGTGCAGAGTTGCCACCTGAGCGAGATTAGACATAAAAATTGACAGTATGAACACCAGATCTCAACTGATGATCGAGGGTCACTGAAACAAGAGATGTGTAAGAACTTCCTTCCTTGGAAATAAGTGAACACAAGGAGACACATCATGGAATAAGAATTTCCTTTCAATTAATCGAATTTAATTTCAACGTTTAAATAAACAATTAACTGCTTGTTAAAATCATATGCAATTTTTAGGGAACATTTACAAACTCTAAATGCAGCAAAGTGAAATCAAACCTTTACAACTTCGGTCCAAATGTTAAGCCGCTGATATTTTAGTTTGAGGCTTAAGTCATGTTCAAAATACTATCACAGCGAGGAACAAACTAACTGCTCCACATCAAATTCAATAATTATACCTTGTGCAAAATTGAAGCGCAGCCATCTGGGCTAAAGGAGGACTTTCATGCTGCCTTCCAAAAAGAGAGGTATAGCAGGATGTACGAGCATCGCTTTCACAGAGACACAGTGGCAACAGTATGATTTACAATAAAACACATGATCAGGGAGACATGTCTCTCGGGTTCTTATAGTGTTATCTTTTTTCAGATGATCTTTTTTCATTCAACCATTATTTTGTGCTGGTTCAAGTCAACATGTTGAGGGATCTGAATTTCAAAAGTCCAACCCTTGTTCAGAATGTTCTCCCAACTGTACAATAAATGTCAGTTAATTGACATATTACTAGCAAATTATTTTGATTTGGCTGCTTGAAAGGATAAGATTTATTCAACACAAATGTAGGTTTTACAAGCAAGTCAACCTGAAGCGTTACCTTTCCTAGCCTTGCAAGTTATATCTGTGAGAATCTAACCTTAAGTTTGACTGCAAGCTTCATGATCAAAATGAAGTGCTGCAAAAATGATGAGCCATGACTTCAGCCTAAAGCTCACCATCACTTATGCTGCTCTGTGATCGTTTAACTAGACACTTCCCTTTATAAAAACTTTTAGAATTTTAATATTTTAGCTCATTATCGCCTCTTTCATTGATATACGCGTTGTATATACAGTGGCGTGTGAATTTGTTAGAATTTATCCGAGTCATGTCCTGTTGTAACAGTAGCAATGGTTGATTGTTATCATGATTTATATTTATTTTCTCTTTGTCAACAGTCACAGAAGCAACTGTGGGCACGATTTACAGGCTCTTCTCACCGTCATTAGTCGGGGGGCGGATTCACAGGAGAGAGTCTGGATTTTTTTGTGAGCACAAGAAATGACGGTGCATCTCTCCTCTCTACTGGCATTGGAAGTTCACACCATCAGCATAAAACAAAATAAATATCGACCTCTTATGTCTATCAATGTTTAAACCATTTTTTTCATTGCCCAGCTATCTTAAGGTAACAGGTGTGGCTTCTTATGCAAGGTTCTAGGGCAGGGGTTGGCAATTAAAATTCACATTAAATTCTGTGAATTTTGTTAGGGTCCGTCGAGCAAAAAGAAAGACAAGAAAATCCCTAAAAAAAAAAGGACACTCGTCCTGAGGCCATGACATTTACTAAGCTAAATAGGCTGCACCTTTATTCTTGTATATATGCAAGTTTTTTTTCAAAACGTTTCTTCAACTAACTTTAAAAACATATTTAGAGGGATTAATATATACTAAAAAAATTACACACAAAAAGGAGGGGAAAAGTAAATTAGTGTTGTAATGTGAAAATGTAAATGAATAATAAAATACAAAATACAGTTTTAATGCATTAGAATCATTTAAACATGCTCATACTTTGACATTACGAGGGCCGCATAAATACAGTCAAAGGGCCGCATGTGGCCCTTTGCCTGGGTCTGTTCTAGGGTCTTTAAAACTTAAAAAAAAAACTCTTAAAGTGATCGTGTGATCAAAATTAAAACTTCAGTCATGTCGTCTAAGGGTTGGGAGTAATGGGAAAAAGTATTTACGGGAGTTTGCCGTTTTTTGGCACCCTAAGTAATGCCGGTGCTGTAATGACTGCCTCCCACAAAGATCTAATGAAGTTGAGCCATTTTAAATAAATTGCAGCTATTTTGAATAAGCAGTATAGTGTGCAAATAAAAAAAAGATCCGCAAAATAGCAAGAATGTGGCTGGTTTTTATTAGTCTAGATCTTCTTTTTTTTTACAATTTTGTTAGTATTGAAACACGTCCCTAAATGTCACACCAACATTTTCTTTATCAAATACACTATATATCTGATGGTTTTGATAACATGAGAGTGGTGAGAATAAAAGCTTGATGGAGGCTGGTTAGTCCCCAATGAAGGTTCAGGTACCAAACGATTTATATCACCAGTGTCTTACTAACCGTGCCGGTCACTTGAACACCATGCAGTCGAGCCCAGTCCTCTTCGTGCGTGTCTACGATCATCTGTCCATCATCTTTATCCATGCCCCATTCAGCATTGAGGTCCAGCAGCACCTCTTCACCCAAAGAGTGCATCCCCACAGCCGGGAAGAGAGTTTCAGGCAAGGCTGGTATTTCCACAGAGCCCACCTGCAAACACGATCACTTATGATATATAAACGATATGTTGTTTCTGAATTATTAACCGTTGGGCACAATTTGATTTGAATCGCATCTTCATTTAGTCTTGGTATTCCCTGAACCTACAGTCTAGTGAGTTGAAGTAAAAAGAGAGTTACATTAACACTTACTTCTTTGCCGTTTTTGGTAAAAAACACAACTAGTTGTCCATCGTCGGAGTCCAGGGATATTCCACAACCTATCCTGTCACCTCTGCAGCATTTTGCACCAAACTGCTGTCCGACGATGTTCCCATTATACAGCCTTAACAAGGAGAAACAGGAAAAGGTCAATTGTGAACAGAACAAACTGTTGGAGATTCTAAATGATAGCAGTAAACCAATGAAACACTTCCAACGTATTTTAGTCAAAACGCTCATTGACATTTCATCGTTTAGCATGACAACAATTAAGTTAATGAGCTCTTCATTTGCATTAAATATCATCAAAATAGAGTTCAACATTTCAATCACAAAGTTTTGGTGGAGATTTGTGTACAATGCATCTCTTCCGTTGATGGTAGTCAATGGAAAACATCCGACACGGTTTACCTACTTTCCATCATCAGCATGAAAAGCCACCGAATTCGGGAGCCACCCTGGCTGATGGTCCAGTCTATAGTTGTGAGGCACCAGACCGACAGCGATCGTCCCTCGCACTCCCGTATCGACGATGGTCACCTTAAGGAACACACATTAAAAGTCATGAGAGAAGTTTTTAAACCCTTTTTTGCCCCCCACGATGAGATTTAATGACTTGCACACACTTTGGCGTTTTGCTTTTGGGTTTACGCTGGTATTTCAGAATACCATCCATCCATCCAGTATGTATTTGTACATTAGATAATGGGTCAAACCCAGAACTTGAAACTGGCTTCTAACATTGTTATCACAACTGACATCATCCCCAGGGAGTCAACACACATCTGACAAATTCAGAAAAAGAGGAAACTTGAGCTTTTTTCCACCTGAACTCAACGCTGCTTATGAGGTCTGAGAGTGAGAGTTTCTCTCCAGCGAGAACATACCATACAGACAGCTTGTCAATATTTATCAAATATGTATAGTCAACACTTGCCACTTCAAAATGACTTGGAATGAATTGGAGTCAGGTTAATCGTAGCTTGAAGATGACATCAAAGATTTAAACACGTTTGTTTGACTGGCAGGAGACCTTGAGGCAGTTACATGACACGTTTTAAAGGCCGTCTCTCCAGTCTGACATGGAACACCTCTGCGTTCTCTCAAAGTAAGTAAGTAATTTATATTTGTATAGCGCTTTTCCAGACCAGGGTCACAAAGAGCTTCAACAATCAAAACAATACCCAACAAAATATTACTTTAAAGGTCAAGACAACACAGAGACCAACACAGGAATCTCAGAAAATCAAGCAAAAGCACAAATAATATTGTATTGAGATGTTTCTTGAAGGAGTCAGTAGATCCATCAAACACAGAGGGAGAGGAAGATCGTTCCAAAGCTTAGGAGCAACAGCCTGGAAGGATTTCTCTCCTCTGGTCCTGAACCGTATGTGAAGAACCATCAGCAGATTCTGATCCACAGACCTAAGAGCCCGAGCTGGGGTGTAAGGCTGGATCAGATCACTGATGTAAGGAGGAGCCTGACCGTGAATAGATCTGAAAGTAAGAACCAGAATTTTAAAGTTGATCCTGAAAGAAACTGGCAGCCAGTGAAGAGTTTTAAGGATCGGTGAAATGTGAGTTCTTCTACTAGAGCGGGTCAGAACTCTAGCTGAGGCTCAGTTACTGTAGATCCAAAGAGCAGTAGAGCTGGATGTCATCCGCAAAAATGTGATAAGAAACATCAGGAAATCTCTGAATGATTTTACCCAGGGGAATCAAGTACAGCAAAAACAATAAAGGACCCAGAACAGAACCTTGAGGGACTCCACACAACAGATCCACCGATTAAGACATCATCTGATCGCCAGATACACTGATACTGCCCCCAGAAAGGTATGACGAGAACCACTTTAACACAGACCCAGACAGTCCCACTTCATCCCTCAGTCTTCTCAGCAGGATCTGGTGATCATCTGAGTCAAAGGCTGAGGACAGATCCAAGAGAACCAGAACAGTGAATTGACCCGAATCAGCTGACATCATGATGTCACTGGACACTTTCAGTAAAGCTGTCTCCGTAGAGTGATGTTTGCCGAAGCCAGATTGAAAGGCATGTTTAAATGCATTGGGAAAAACCCCTGTGGAAAGGGAGAGGTTCACCATAGTGGTAACCCAGGGCCTAATTATATCAAATACTTTGATAAAGATCCTACAAGGAAGGACGTCGGACAAGCAAGAGGAAGGTTTCATCTTGTACACCAGAGCTGAAATATCACCCAGAGATACAGCACTGAAGGAAGACCACGAGAGGGGGGGTGACAGCAGGGGTTCCACACAAAGGGGGAGAGATTTTTTCTTTGATCAATTTAATTTTGTCAATGAAAAATTCAACAATGCATTGCTGTCAGCTTCACAGAAGACAGGCGTGATTTAAGGAGCAGGAGACACGAGAGAATTGATTGTGTCAAACAACACTTTTTTCTTATTTGCTGCTACAAGTTTCCTGAGCTGCGAGAACTTTCTGGGGAGCGGAAAGTCATGACCTCTTCGCTCCAGCCTCTTCTCCTTCCACACACCGACACAGAATTATGATATAAAGCCCAAAATATATGAACAAAAGGTTACAAAACATCCTGCCGATTTAATTCAGTTATTATATCTCAGCTTTGCTAATTACTGAATAACAAATAAAATGGGTTGATAATAGCTGACCTCAAAATAGCGGTTTCGTTTCGAGAATGGCCTTGCTGCTACAAAACATCCAACTTCATCCGAGTTTCCATGATACCTGAAAAAAAGAAGGGTATAATAAATGAGTTAGAAATATTCATTGAAAGTCTTCCCTCTCTTAAACCAAGATTTCTCTTTTTGATTTATTTTTGAGCTCAAACTGTTTCTGTTTCTCTCCAGAATTACCTGAGACAGTCGCCATCTCTCAATATTCTTTTGATCCGATCCCGGTATCTCACTGCTCGGACATCACGAATTTCTCGTATTCGTCTCCTCCAGTTCAGAAAGCGATAGTGAAGATTTATGTCTTCCATGTTGGAAAATCATCCCAATCTGAAACAGAGAAATGTAAATAAATAACCAACTTCTATAGGCAGCAGCATTAGGTGGGAAAAACAGCTTGACGTGAATGTTATAAGTGTTATTAGTATCAGGGTAACTGAGAAAAATTCTGGTAAATGACGTATATAATGAAGAGAAAAACGCTTTCAGGGAACTGACTCACTTTTCCTCACTTAAGAAGTGACATTTCACGTCCTGCTTAAGATCAACGCGTTCATATATCTTACGTCTGTGAGGAAGTTGAGTCACAGTGACTCATGTCGTTTACAAATAATACTTTTTAAGTTTAAGTTTAAAGTTCAACCAAGTCCAGTACTCGTGACAACACCACATACACAGGTGCGAATGACAAAAAGATACAACAAAAAAAAGAAACGTCAGTAAAACCCCCCAAAAACGAGCAGTGGAGTTGAGGTCACAGCAGGTCTACCTATGGAAGTGAAGTCTAGGGTGTTTACGTGTGACTCTCCAAGATGTCGTCATGACAAGCGATCCCACAAAAACTCAAGCGCCGAAGTTCCCCCGGACACACAGACCGGATCGTGTCGGCTCGGCTAGCTGCTCTTCAGGACAACTTTAACATGAGCGTGACACGGCGAAACACGACAAACTCTAGGTTTACCGTGACATCTTTCGACCCCGAGCATTTCCTTACTGTCAGAGTCGATGTAACGCGAGGCTCTTCGGCGTTTTATTCCAAATAGAAGAAGAGGTGAAGTCGCTCTCTATGCGTTCAACCTGCGCAGCCGGAAGTTCCGCCTCCTCAGCCAATGCTACGGCTGTGTTTAACCGGTGCACTGCCGGATGTTAGTGAGCGCGTGCGTTCACTTCGCTCGTATCAAAATAAAAATATATAATAAACAATTTTATTAGAACAATATTTTAGCAATATATTAGAACATTTAAAATAAGGATTTAAATATATATTTTAAAAAATGATTTGTTATTTGATATTACCTGTGTTGTAGGCAACAATGGATTCTTTTGTGGTACATATACTGTTGTTAACTGTAAAACAAATAACTATCTCAATTCACTGGATGAAAATAAACTCGCCAACATTGGATCAATGGAAACAGAAGCTAAAGCACCAGATGGACAAAAAAGACTGCCTAACTGCAACTTAAAGTCCCTTTGTTTGAAAAAAAAGATGGTCTCCTGTCATTTAATATTACGGCCAAGAACTGGTTGGTTGTTGAGCAATTACTGTAGTAATAGCAGTGTAATACAATTGTGATTTGTTTTTGTGGATTTGTTTTACTTCTCTTCCTCTTCACCCCTTCTTTTGTTTCAGTTCTGAAGAAGTAAAAGTATACTTCAGATGCATAATCTGAATACAGGTTAGGTAAGGTACTGTCGAACTGAATGTTTAGCTCTATCTTAATTTGTCTCAAGGTAAAGGTTGTTGATGTGTTTTCCTTTTTGTTTTTATTTTGTTTTTTTTCGTATCCTTTTTTCCCCTTTCTTTTTGATTTGCCTTTGTATTACTGTGTTTCTTGTATCTACCTGATGGGTGACTTGAATATGAGTACCTTGTTGTATGTATAATACATATTATGGATATGTCATCTATGATTGATGTGAATTGACAATAAACAAGTTTATAAAAAAAAAATACATTAAATTGATTTAAATAGTGTTAATGATCCGGACAGCACACCCATAGAAAGAGTCCTTGAACCGAGATGTTTTTGGTCTGTACGTAAGTAAGTCATTTATATATTTGTACAACAAACAATACGCAGTTAAAAAACACATGCTTTACAAATACATAGGTCTTGACATACTTCTTGAAAGGAGTCAGTAGATTCCATTAAACTGTATCGATCTCAGTCTCCTGCCGGAAGGAAGCGTTAATTGTAATTCATTTAATTCCAAATATAATTTGTCAACATGTCAAATGGATCAAAAATATTCTGTATAAATAAAATATAGAAGTTGTCACTCTATGACTTTTAAAGCATGTTAACAAAATAATGCATTAAAAAAACAAAAGAAAAAAAGCAAGAGTTTATATCGTTTCTCTTTTTCAGTATAGAATATTCTACGCTAAGCTGTAGTGGGATTTGAAAAAAAAGTAAAGAAAACTTTTCTTCTAGCTACTCTTTAATAATTTGATCAACCCTTCTATCCCATGAACGCAATGTAATATTTAATTTTTCATCACTTAATTTAAGAAACGAAGCAGACACACTTGTGTTTTATATTTTAGTGTGGTAGACATATATATTTTAAAGCAGTTTGGTGGCCATGTGTGCGGTCATGTGGTTATAATAATATCAATAACAATGTGACGTAGTGCTACGACAATCTAGTAATGTTACGCACGTTCCTGAATGTCTAGTTACATGATAAATGTGCTGTACCCCAATATTTCTACTTTCAGCAACCGATTTTGACGCAGTACCTCTGCTAGTTGCGTACTTTACGCAGAGCGCGCGCGCACTGAGTGGGAGGTGTTGACGCGCCAACAGAAGCCGCAGAACATTTTTCTCTGTCAACCTTTCACTGATCCTCTCACAGAAGAACCTACAGGGATAAGGAACCCATGTCTTCCACCGGGGCCTCCATCCCTGTCCGCTCCCGGACCCACAAGAGAAAAACCAAGAAGGAACACTTCGTGCACCAGAAGGGGAAGGTGTTCCGAGCCAGCGAGCCGGTGGTCAGCGTCCTCATCTGGGGGGTCAATCACTCGGTGGGTATGTGAGATGATGGAGGTGATGCGTGTGCGTGTGCGTGTGGTTTTTCATTGAGTGTTGGTGTGATCGTGCGCAGATCACTGACCTGTCCCAGGTGCCTGCGCCGGTGATGTTGCTTCCAGACGACTTCCGAGCCAGCACCAAGATCAAAGTCAACAACCATCTCTTCAACAAGTACTTCCATGACTCAAACTGTCTTAAACTCATGTGAATCATAATTGTGAAGTAAGAAGAAGCTTTAAAAAACGTTTCCAGTCGAACTTTCTATATGAACAAAGTGCAGAAAACTGAGTGGCCATCAATAATCCTTTAATCCATCCAGGAATGCAGGTCATGCAATGACTTTAAAACAAGCAGAATGAGAACAATAAAATATCCTTCTGTGGTTGACCAGTGGAACCTTTTTACGTTTTAGATTTGAAGTTGAATCGCTGTGATGGCTTGTGACAAGACTACAAGAAGACATGGAGACGTAAAAAATAGAATATATAATAATTGACAATTTATGCTTTTTTTTTTAATCACATATTTATTTTAAATAAATACTCGTTTCCATCATAATGAAAAGTCTATGACATCTTTTTTGAAATGTGAGCTGTATTTTTAATATGTATTTATTTTCTATTTATTATATAGTAATTACAGTTTGTCAATAATCATTTGTCAGTTTGTTTAATTTTATATAAATAGTAAAGTTGTGTTTCGCATGCTCATGTGTTTGCATTCATAAATCTTAGGATTTTTAACTGTTATATTTTTAATGTGTAACACAAAATGCAACATTCAGTTGTACGCAGAGCTTGTATTCAAACCATTCTGATTCACAGGGAGAAGCTTCCCGGACAGTTTAAGTTTAAAGAATATTGTCCACAAGTCTTCAGGAACCTGAGAGAACGCTTCGGCATCGAAGATCAAGACTACCGGGTGAAGTCCACACACACACGTAGACACACTGGCGCACACACACATACACACGTACAGAGGTCACATGTTTCCCAGTCAAATATCAACGCTCTGTTCTCAATTTGAATACCTCTCGAGCTGATCAAAAGTGCTGGAGATCCTATTATGGCGACAATATGTTTTTCTCTTTTTAACGTCTGTTTTCAGGCTGTGACTGGGGCTTCTGTCTGAGATTTGCATGACTTTGATTTTGTGGGGAGAAGTGCTTTGCATTTTGAAAAGAGAACACAAATGATGTGATGAAGGGTGCGGGGTTATGACTCATGTATGTTTGCAGGTGTCCCTGGCTCATAGTCCAGCACTCAAAGCCGAGGAGGGCCTGCTGCTGACCTCCTACGACCACACACTGGTGCTGAAAGAAATCTCCGGTGAAGAAGTTGAAGAGATGCACAACATACTGTCTGAGTACCACCAGGTAGGAGTGGTAATGTTCACCAGCACATGTCGTATTGCAGCCCTGTTAAGCCTTGAGTTATCTCGGGGTCAAGAAGACCCGAAGGCCCGAAAACATATGTGTTTGTGGTATCCCTTGTGTTGTCTGTGGGCCAAAGGTAAACGACTTTCCTGGCTTCCGTAAAACATATGCAGTGGCAGATTTCGTTGACCTTGACCCATTTTAATGCCTTATCATGGTTTCAGTTGATTTTTTCCTTTATGGAAAAAAAAAAGTCAAAATCTATGAAAAGCAGTATTGGACAAATCTTAAATGACACACATCCCAACCCAGATAGCCACATTGAATTAACATGGAAACATTGTCAGGCAAGATTGATATCTGATATTGTAACAACACTAAAAGTCTTATGGAAGTAGATCAGTGGCATCAGAATATTGAATGGCTGAATTAACATTTTACATTTTTTAAATCTTGTGTCTTTTAAGCATTGAATTATTTTTTTAAATTATTGGATGAATTATTGATGTATTGTTGGTTTATTGAATAATTAAATTAAATAATTAGAAAAGTGAAAAATTGAATTTGAGTGTATCGAACAATTTAATTTAATATTTTGAATATTGAAAGTTACAATTTGTCTTCATTGAATTATTTGATTTAATTATTTGAATATTAAAAGGTACAATTTGTTTTATTATAATACAATTACAATTGAATTAAGCATTTATAAAAGGAATGCATTTAAAAAAAAAATGAAATTTACATTTTCAATATTTTTTAACCCTTGTGTTATCTCATGGTCAAGGTGACCCCAAGGCACTTTGACCCTGCACTTTGATAACGCAAGGGGTTCAATATTCTTTTAATATTTCTGAAGCCCCTTAAATTCAAGCTAAATGAGTTATAATAGTTGTTATAATAGTGAAACAACCAGACCATTATGGTATGATCCAGTCAACTTTTAACTCCGTCCGTCCGTCCGTCCGTCCGTCCGTCCATCCATCCATCCATCCATCCATCCATCCATCCATCCATCCATCCATCCATCCATCCATCCATCCATCCATCCATCCATCCATCCATCCATCCATCCATCCATCCATCCATCCAGCCGTCTGTCTGTCTGTCTATCTATCTATTTTGATGGACAGCTCGTGTGTGCTGTTGATCGATGTCAGGAGGGATCATTCACGCAGACATCATCAGACACAATGAAGCTGGTGAGACGCTTCGACGTCCCTAATCATCTGTTGTTGTTCTTGGCCCGCAGCACATTGTCACCTGTCACGGCAGCACGCTGCTCCCTCAGTTCTTGGCCATGTACAGGGTCACGGTAGAGACCGAGGACACCTACCTGCTGGTGATGAGGAACACTTTCAGTCACAGATTGCAGGTCCACTGGAAATACGATCTCAAGGTAGAGCTAGCTTGTTAGTACTCACTTTCTGTTTAGTTTAATGGAGTTATTCTTCATTATATGTGGGAATAAACACAAATAAACCAGCAAACACAAGGTGCATGCAAAAGCAAGAAAGAAATGATAGATAACAAAGAAAATATTCAAACTCCTTAGCTTCATGTCTCTGTATCGCTCGTCGTGGTGAAGAAAGAGTTAAGCTAAAAGACAAGGTTCTCTATTTACCAGTCCATCTACGATCCTACTCTTAAATACGGGGATCAAGGATGTCTATGATAGGCATTTCCAACTCGAAGGAGAAATTGGGACCGGCCTGGTACATGTGAGAGAAGATGGATGGATGAAAAAACATATTTGTAATGATTATTTATGCGTTGACATAACTTATAACTGTGAGCTTTGGTTCTCCTCCGGCAGGGTTCTCTGGTTTCTCGGGAAGCAAGTTGTAAGGAGAAGGTAAGAACCGATCACTTCGCTCTGCCCAAATACAGAATCAAACTGGCTCTCATCTGTGAAAATATCCAAGGTCTTGTAAAAGAAGAAGAAAAGGACTGACATTAAATGAGCTTAATGAAATTGGCTACAAATGCATATACACATTTACCTTCACATGGACCTGAAGTGGTATGCTACAGTTTAAACTGAAATAATGTTGAATTAAAGATTAAGGATCTGAGCCCAATCCCATTACCCCCTTTAACCCTCATAAACCCTAGAGCTCAACCCTCAATCTTACTTTCCCTCAAGTATTGAGGGAAACTTGGCGACTTGGAAATGGGTCACCCCTTAAAATCATTCATGTCATCAGTATTCGTCCAAAACCATTGATGTGAAATGACAAAATGACAAAATGACAAAATGTTTGGCAACAATGGAACAGGAAACACTGTTGATGTCACCGATGTTCATCGGAGAATAATTTTTTCGTTGTAGGGACATATTTCTGGATCAAAAGCAGGTACATAGAATATACCCGAAACACGTATTGTTGTAGGTTAGCTTACCCAGCCGACATGGTAACATGATGAATTCATATTAGCATTTTAATGTTAAAACACTAACAGTTTGTCATACTTTTGCCAGTCTGGTGTTCCACTTTTTTAAACTGCCTCAATAATAACAAGAAATAACTAAGTCTATGGAAGAATAGTGGGAAGTATGTTTGCAATCATTATTTGATTTCTAATAGAAATGTTTGGGAATCAAAACTAGGGCAGCAGTATACCAAGGGAAGTCCTAAAAAATCTTATTTTTACACTTGCCCATCAACCCTCAACTTTTGAGAGTTGGAACAGCACGAGCACATGAGAATGGTGGTTGAAGGGGATAAATGAGATTGGGCTAATGTTTACGTTTCTGCACTGAGGCAAATGTGATTTAAGTCTCGCAGATATCAGATTCAGTACACAACAGAAACATAAATTGGATCTCTCTGATGGATCCACTGTGTCTGTGACCCAGATATCAAGTCGAGACAAGACTCAATGGAGTTATGATCACAGACTCTCCTTTCATTTATAATGTAAATGACAAGATTGAGATCCTTGTGGAAACAATGTTTTTTACAAAGATGAGTGGAAATTAGTTCCTTTGAGAAGGAGAAACAACTTGAATCCTTTGTCAGTTATAAACTCAACATTAAAATAGTCATAAAACTTAAGAATCCCCTCTGTGGTGGAAGAGACTTTTCCAGGGTGGCCCATGTTCCTTAGCTCATTTGGTTTCTACTGGGAAGCAGTACCAGAAATAAACGGGGGGGGATTAATTAATGTCTTCATTAAGCTTTCGCTATCTTATTGATGAGTCCTGTGAGGCGTCTGAGACTGAGCCAACCTTGACACTATACACGTTTTTACAACATCGTTCACAAATGCTCTGAAAGTAATCCATTAATTAATTATGTAAACTGTTATTATAAAGATACTGGCTCAGTAAAAAGTTTCTCATATCTTCCAATCCAAAGTTGTGTTTTGTAAATAAACAAACTTGTCCAAACAATCTTTGATCCCTATAAAACAACGTTTACTTTAATTTTGTGTTTTTTCGATTAATTTGCATTTTTGATACGTGGCATGCCTCAAAACATCATCACTTCACGTTTGTGAATACTGTAATTCGATCTAATCTGTGATCGTTTGTTATGTCTGGTTGCTGACGGAGTTAGAGAGGCCAGTGCGCATGCTCGTGTTAATACTGTACTGTATTGACACACTGGTCTCCAATCACCAGCAGGCCTCAGCATGTTGGCCACGTCCGCCTGATAGCTTCCACCAATGTCCACGCCCTCTTCTACACATCCTGAGAGGAGAGGAGAAACCACAGCAGTCCCAGGCACAATAGAAAAGAAAAATAAACACACATTTACAAACAACCTTCTTGTAAGGGAAAGTGCAGTCTTCTTCGCTTTTAACTGTGAAATTTGAGAAATCTAAAACATAGTTTCACCAAGTTTACACCAACAAAAGGTGTGAATGAGAAGCTAAAATCCATCAAAATAAGTAGGTTTTCCAGTGCAAATGTTGTTCTAGATGATAATGAATCTGTATTTTCAGGAAAAAGAACTTCCGACCTTTAAGGATGTCGACTTCAGGAACAACATGCAGAAGGTCTATGTGAGTGATGAGGAGAAGGAGAGGTTCATGGACAACCTGAGCAGAGACCTCCAGGTGAATCATGGCAAAAATCTTTAATTTATGTTTTGCGTATTAATTTTTTTTTCTGGTGCAGTTCTTAGTGCGCATGAGGATCATGGACTACAGTCTTCTCCTGGGGATCCACGATGTGTGTCGGGCCGAGAGGGAGGAGGCAGACGAGAACCTCGAGTTGTCTTGCGATGAAGAAGAAGAGGACGAAGGCAGCCCGCCTCCTGGTTCCGCCTCACCAGAGGGAATAGCTGGCTACATGAACTCCTTTAAACCCTTTGGTCCTGGGGAGTTCGACCCATACGTGGACGTGTACGCCATTCAGAGTGCTGTCGGTGAGACGGGTTTATGAGCTGGAGCCCCTCCATTTCAATTCTCCAGAAATCTAAAGTGTCATCAAACAGGCGCACCACAGAGGGAAGTGTATTTCATGGGTCTGATCGATGTGCTGACGCAATACGATGCAAAGAAGAAAGCGGCTCACGCTGCCAAAGCTGTCAAACATGGGGTGAGAAAAAAGATTCTAAACTCATTGGCATTACTAAATTCTATCCGATTGTTTGTCGCCCATGAATGTCTTATGTTTTATAAATTTCTCATTTCTGCAGGCCGGCGCGGAGATCTCAACCGTCCACCCGGAGCAGTACGCAAAACGTTTTAAAGAGTTCATCACCAACATATTTGCTTAGATTTGTTCACGTTAGCCAAACAGGACTTAATTGCCTAACACTGCCACTATTGATAATCAATCAGAAATATTTGAACAGTAATCCAAATAATAACAAAAAAAATGTACTTAAAATGTTAATATAACCATTGTGTTAAATATTGTATTAAATTATTCAGTAAATTTGAATAAATCTACGACTATGGCGATCATTGCAGCAGTCGACTTCACCCTGGTAGTGTTCAGGGGCTGGAAATGAAGGTTCCAGAATGACAAGGCAGTAGCTGCAACAGAGGCAGACGGGGGACATCAGTAGCAGAGCAGTTCATGGATGTGGTGAAGGAATGCAGAGAAGATCACAGTTCCAGAATAACTGCAGTAGACAGGCGGGTCAATGATGGGCCAGATGAATATTTGTGATGGCGCGCTCTGGGGCAGGTTATTTCTGCCCACACAACTGTGGACCCTGTGACCTCAGCAACCCATTACTGTAATTGGTCTGATACTTGGTCTGGTACTTGGTCACACTGCTCCCCCGCTCTTGGCATGACTCTCGGCCCAGCTTCTAGTCGGGACGGGCTGGCCGTGTGTGGTCTGCTTCTGCTGTAGGGACCTGCTGTCAGCTCCCTGTCCCCTGGCTATTTCGCTGGCTGTCCTGGAACAGTTGGCTCTCCAGCTCCCCATCCTAGCACCTGGCCATGGTGCCTCCCCTGTCCGTCGCCATCTCCGTGTGCTGCTGTGGGCTGCCTGAGGCTAAGCTGCATTTGCGTCAGTGTTTGGGGGTATGACTGTGGTTTATCTGCCTGTGGGGGCCTGGATTCCCTCGTGCTGTTGCTGCTATTGGGCCAGGTTCCTGCCATGCTGGTTGTGGTCAACTGATTTGGTTAGGGATGGCATAGCTTCCCAGTGTCACTCGGCCTCTGGGCTTCTTGCCTCGCCTGCAAATGGCTACAAGGGGCACTTCCGGGTCTGTGTAGTGTAGACATATACACAAACAAACACAACTTTCTGTTGTGTTCCTGTGTATTATATACATTTACAATTGGCCTAATCAGTTGGGAAGGAGACTGCCTGCCTAGAGCCTGGTCCTTTAAAGGTTTCTGTGTCCAAGAAGAAGTTTTTCCTTGCCACAGGTGGTGTGGTCACATGCTCTTGGCAGTGTAGCTGTATAGATCAGGTTTAAACTAACAATGTTAATAATGAAGTATGAGTCCTCACGTTCAATCTTTGTAAAATAATACTTAAAAATAACAAGATTTCTCACTTGCCCCCAAAAAAGGAAGGTTATGAGGCTTAGCTTAAAAGTGATGAAAACCAGTTGTTTGACAGTAGACACCTCAACACAATATGATCACAATTGTATTTTTCCTTTGTCTCTTTGTTACTGGTGAAGATAAGTTAATTTAAAAAAAAGAGCAATCTTTTGAACCTGACATGCAGAGGATGAGTGGCACATGCCAAGCATTTAGAAAGATTGCAAATATAACGGCCCAACACCTAGCAGCGGTGTTGATGCAAATGATATTCCTTGGCCTGATTCCAAGCCAGTGTTCAGTGTCTGCACAAATCAAAGTAGAAACTCCAAAACATCATCAAGGATATCCAGACACTTGTCTATCCTGACACTGAGTGCTAAACAAGCAGCAGCTGAAGTTTCAGCGGCACAAGAGGTTATAAGAATCATTGATGCTCAACATCGACAAGAAGAAGAAATTCAAAGACTAGAGGTGGAGGACAAAACCTTAAAGGCTCAGAGAGAACAAGAGGAGATAGAAATAAAGTTTATTACAGAAAGTACAAATTGAAAAATTAAGCTGGAATGGAAAGGGGAACAACTGGAAAGACTAGAAGAATTAAAAAGTATTTTCAGAATCTTTAAACCAATCTCCCAAACTTGACCGATTAAGTAAACCTTTCTTTCACCACAAGCTGCACTCACTGAATCTTCACCTGCTCCTCTTGCCTTGCGGACTCAAGCTGACATTGAAGCAAATGTTTGATGACCTTGTGAGAGCACTGGCTGAAGCAATCTCCAGATTCCAACAGAATTCCAATCGTAGAACCTAAGGTCTTTAGAGGGGGAGCATTGAAGTATAACGATTGTAAACTTTCTTTCAGTACTGATTGATCCCAAAAACTTAAAAAAAGAAAAGCTTTTCTTTTTACGAAAGTATGTATCTGGTCAAACAAAGAGGGCCAAGTACATTTCCTTGTTGGTACAGGGACGTCAGGTGGCCTGAGACATACTTGAAGACAGATTTGGTAACCTTTGGTAACCTTAACCTTTTCATAGTTGCCAAGTTGTATCGTGACAGTATAAATTCATTGCACTTGTCTTCAAAGACTACAAACACTCAATGATTGGGGGAGAACCAAAAGATTGCTGCCAAGTTTCCAGAATGGTTAATTCGTCAATTATATTCTAACGTTCACTAATAATACAGGTGAGAAAACAAGTTTCACGATACTCTATATCACTGTCACAAGATCTGTCACATCTCCAATGCTTGTGCATCTAAAGACATTTGTGACTTGTGTAGAAAATATACAACATGTTTACACCAAGATTGTTTAAATTAAGATCAAGAGGAGAACTAGCAAGAAAAATTAGATGACAAAGTGGAAAATAAAGACCAAAAGCCTGAATCACATGAAACACATGTGGCTCAAATGGAATTGTTGGCCTCACAATACGTCATCTATTCTTCCAGTTTATGTCTTTACAACACAGAAACAAAAAAGGTTTTAGCGTATTCTCTATTGGAGAGTCAGAGCAACACAACCTGCATTGTGGAGGATGCAGGACTGTGTGCTCAAAGAGAGCTGGCCAAACTCAAAGTGTCTACAATAACCTCCAGAACTAAGGTAATAAACAGCCACAGGGTTAATGGACTGCAAGTTAGAGGAGGTCACATCTAACACCAAAATCAAACTCCCAACAACGTGCACAAGATACTATACACATACAAACAGATCTCATAGATCGACCAGCTGATCCTGGACGCATTTGGAACACATGGAAAGTAAAATGTCCTCTGAGATGCAAAGAAGGATTGCTTAACTGTTCCCAGGCCTTGCAACCAAGGGAAGTCATCACTGGCCCTGAAGACCAGTCGGCACAAAGATCCTTATTATGCACAAGCACCATTGGATACAGCAACACAGACATTGATCAATATCAAGAGTGAAATTGATGTAATTAGAAAGAGAGCAATACCAACTACCACAACGTCTGCTAGATCCCAGAGGTGAATGAAGAAGCCTCAATGTCAAAGCACGATAAGTTTTTAACAAAAACAAAAGAAGGTATCAAAGAAATGCCAAATGGGCATTACGTTGCATACGGAAAACACTTTGAGTTGACCATCCCTCCCATGGTCTCACCACAACAGAATGTGTCTGTCTTACAGAGCCTAAGCTCTTAAGCAAGAAGGAAGTTCCTGAAGAAAAAGAAGATAAGGTGGGAGAGCCTTGTAATGTAGATCCAGAAAAAAAGATAACACATGATTGCACAGGTAAAAAGAGATCTCAAGAGATGTAAGGGCTGGAGCAAGATCAAAGGGTTTTGCAAGGACAGTGAAAGTTCTCCATCCCAGATACACCTTCAACTAACAAAGAAACCCAAGTTTTTCAGAAGGAAGCAGAACAATTCAGAAGAAAAAAATCAAGTGAAAAAAACTCGTTCTTGGATAGTCATGGCATCGTGAGAGTGGCAGGCAGATCGACACAAGCATCAATCCATCCCCATGTCAAACATCCAGCAGTGTCTCCAAAAAGACACCACACCAGACAGTCAAGGTACCAGCACAACTAAGCCAGTTTATTTAGAAAGGTCCATACACAAAACATCGCTATTGCTTGAGGCTGAGTAAAGGTGTTCTAGAAATAGTATAGGCATAAGTACTATTAACTATGTTCAATTCCTTAAGATTCACAGGTTGTCTGTATGGTGTGAGTGTAAATGAAATCATTTTGAATGCTTTTTTTTTTTTTTTTAAATCTTAATTAGGGCACACAATTGAATAGACATCTGACCCAATACACCTAACTAATTCTGATAGGACTTACTTAAATTATGGCGACAACATTTTATTGACATTTTCGTTAACACCAAAGAGTTCGTAATTATTTTTCTAATAGCGTATTGTTGAAAAACATATCACAGTATTAAAATTTAAAAAACTCTATAGGAAAATGGTCTTACTGAAAAAAAAAAAAACGAAACAACTTGGTGGCATCAGATCTGTAGGCCATAAAGAATCTCTAAAGGTGACAGAAATAATATTTATTGGCCCTGACACTCCACAGAAACATGGAGGGAACACAGCTCTAGATAACACAGGTAACATCGGAACCTTAAACAATCTTTCTTTTATACATTCAGTCATTATCAAGGCATTTCTTTTTGCTCATGAACATGTCAACAGCTTCAAGTCTGCAGAAACCTATCCACACATATATAGTGATAATGTCACACACAGTGATACAAGCAAAACATCATAGAAATGTCAGTCTTCGGCATCAGATCGCAGTTTAAAAAGGAGCATGAAGCTTTCAATCTCACAGTTACCTTTTGAGGCAGAACCAACAATACAAACCATACAATAACATTCATTAAATCGTAGCACTTAAAATTATTGTGATAATTATAGTATCTTTACCTTCTCTTCAATATACCACTTGTTTTATTTTCCTAAAAAACAGCAACAGTAAATCTTTTTTAAATAATCAACATATGCAATATTTTCTATGGACAGCTTGCTAGAGCTTGGTTGTGTTTAAACATGAGACACTCTATTTTAACAAAGTTAAAAACTGACATGAAGCAGATGAACATCAGTCGTATATAATATAATAAACTTATTGCAGTTCCTGAGCCTTTGATGCTCAGAAAAGCGTTCTTTTTTTTCCAGAAAATGTATTCGATGATTGGAGAATTAATAATAACTCATGTGAATGACGAGTCATACCAGCTGCTACTCATCACTATCCAGCAGAGCCGCGTCTGAGAGTTCATTTTTTAAACTCTACATAAAAAGCGTTGGTAGGAAAACATATATTTTTGTTTTGGTTGGACCATCGCCACTGGGTGTTAGACCCTTCTGCCACATCTCTTTAGGCTTCAGAAGTGCAACGTCAACAGTTAGATAGACAGACTTTATTAATCCCTCTGGAGATCTCCTTCGGGATCCAGTTCAAGCGCTACCAGTCCGATAAACCAGCCGACACAGGATTACGACACGGCTCTTCTAGAAGTGCTGTAGCTCAAGCTGGTGCCACCGCTCTTGTGGGAGATCTTCATGGTGGAGGATATGGTCAAGCTCGGCACCATGGCGACGGGGAAGCTGGACATCGATGCTGAGGCGAAGCCCACTGTGGTGGCATTGGAGGGGACCGGGTCGTTTGGGCATCCGTGCTGAAGCAAGATGTCGATGCACTCTTGACAGCCAGCTAGACGAGCCAGGGTCAGGCCTGTCTGTCCTTGAGTGTCGCGATATCGCACATCAAAGCCATACTGAGAAGAAGAGAGTGAAACGATCATCTCAAGTAACTTTACATACACAGAATTTAATCAGTGAGGAAAATCAGATGCATTTCCCTTGTTTGGCTTTGAACCTATCCTCTCCCCGTAATGACAAACAGTCATATTCTTAGAAATTAGTATTGCATTCCACTGCTAAAACAGTACTTTTGAAATGCTGCCTAAAGAAGATAAGCTCCCTTTGTCCAATGTTTCCTTCAAAATAAAAGTATAATTTTAAAGTACACGTCCATTCTTTCTTCCTACAATCTTTCTTTGTTACATCCTGTTAAAACGATGTTACATTCTGTTATTATTATCCCAAGTTATAACAATAATAGGGAGAGTTCAGGTGCAGAGAGAGACTTTTCAAAATATGTCAAATGTCAGTACTTCACCTACAAGGTTTCATTACGAAAAAAAAGGGATTTGTTTTTTATTTATTTCAAATTAGGCTCTTTGAAGGGGAATGCAATTTTTGAATTCTGTCGGGTTTTTTAATGAGAAATTCAGCAGTAATAGTGGCAACATTTCAGCAAAGTGAGCTCTTTTAAGACACTTTTATTTGTGCAGGCTTTTCCTTGATTTTCTTAGACTCCTGTGTTTCCTGTGCCTTGGTGTTGCCCTGACCTTTTAGCATATATTTTATGGAGTATTGTTTTGATTGTTTAAGCGCTTTGTGACCCTGGTCTGGAAAAGCGCTCTACAAATATAAATTACTTAATTACTTACTCTATTTCGCTTGGTTACCAATCTACCCGAAGTATTCCTGTGAACATGTTGAAGTCAAGGTTCTCAATATGTGACAATGTTTGCTTTGGTGGTTGCGCTCACGGGTTGACTTTGGGGGAATAGTTCTCCTGACACTAGCGACAAAACAAGATGAGTCACAACCTCAACCTCGCATTTGTATTTACAGCGGGTCTGAAGAAAAGCCAGGCAACAAATGACACAAAATCAAAATATACGCACCCAAACCAGAAGCTGCGTCATCACCACGTCACCCTGCTGGCAGGCGGCATGCAAAGCGGAGCCCGGCAGCCGCAGTGCTAACAGAGACCTGGACGAGAGTGCGAAGCTAACAGGGGCGTTGATATCCTCCTTGGAACAGTGGGCCAACAGAAGCAGCAGTTTGGGGAGGTTGTGATCCATTACCGCTATCAAAAGGCGGCCGGACAGGGTAAGATCTGGACCCTCGTTTGGAGTGGGAGGAGGCAGCGGTGCCACAAAGAGTTTCTGCTCGTACTTAGCCCTGATCCAGGACTCACGCTCCTCCCTGAGGTCAAACAAGTGTTTTAAACCTTTTCTACAAAGAGACGCTCTGAGGGTTGTTACCTTGTAGCATCCGGGGTGGGTTTGCGGTGAACAAGGGCACGAGCCTCCCATATACTGTTGACGAGGTGGTTGCCGATGGCGCTCAGAACCAAGGTGAGCTCTCGAGGCAGATCGTCCAAATCCAGGGAACGGACGCGTGACACGTGAGTTCCCAGATTTCTGTGGATCCCTGAGCACTCAATACAAATGAGAGCTCCGAGGTTCAGACTGGCCCAGGTGGGATCTTGTACAGGAATAGAAAACAAAAGTCAGGCATTCAGTTGCAGAAGCAACTTTCCTGTTTCAAGACAAAAAAATAATGTTTAAATAAAGTTAATTAGGTGCAGTACTCACTTGGCGCATCGCAGTCAACACAGAAGTTGTTGCCCTTTGCGTTACGAATCGCCTGCAGAGCCACAGCCTCACTTTGGCTGTTCTTTCGAGCCTAAAAAGGAGAAACGACACAACACGGCCTCAAAAGTTAGACACCAAATGATGCCAACATTGAGGAGGCAATTTATCATAACAGACTGCCAGACTGCATGTGTGTGTGTTAATGCATGTGTGTGTCTGTGTGTGTGAGTGTGTATGCTTTGTGCCATGCCTTGTTTTTGCTGCTCTCACACAGCTGCAGACTGGCCAGGATCTGGCTCTCGATAGCCTGAACCCAAGAGTCCCTCTCCTCTAGACTGGGGGCTTCAAAATGCCACGTCTGTCCCGTGCTCGACACCACGAAAAAGTCATAATTATCCTCATCTGTGTGCAGAGGAGCAGAAAAACTCAACCGTATGCAGAGGTTTCAGTAAAAAGGCGTCATGAAGAACTTAAAATCATCTGCATTCATCAGGGCTGTTTGAAATTCACAACAGTGTGCGATTGATGCAAGATGCAGTAAATCCCTCATCATGACCATGTTTGGAAGTTATTACTTTAGAAGGTTCTCCCCCGTCTGAAATCTTAGTGAATAAGAGGTTATGAGAGCGTAGCCCATTATGAAGTAATAATGGTCTTCACTCCTCCAGCCAGCTATAATGGAGACTTCTGGTATTGATGACACTGTTATTCTCCAGGTAAACTATGCATTTTCAGTGGGCATTCATAAGCATATTTTCTGATGTAAATATTCCAATGAAAAGAGAGTTCTGTACAAACAGACACATACTGATGAGAACAATAGAGTCCAACATCTATTTAAGACACACTTGAATCAACACATTAGTTGCCCTTTAATGTACTTCAGCATCATTCATCCTTGCAATAACCAATAACCAATAACAGACCTGTCTTGCTGACATTCCGTAAGCTGCCGAAGGTTTTCAGCTTCCACATCTTTCTCTTCGCTGCATTGAACAATGAAGCACATTAACGCATTAGAAATGTATAACTTTTCAAAAATATTCACAGACAGTTTCAATCACCTTCAGCTTGAACGATCGTTGCATCTCCTTTCTGGTTGATGTTCTTCTTCCGACGTTGCTTTTTCCTGTCGGCCAATGGGGAGGCGGAGCCAACCTCTTTGGTGGAGGAGGAGCTGGACACGCCTTCGAATGCTGAGTCTGGGGGAAAAAGAAGAGAGATATGGATGATGAGAGGAGGAAATGAGGTGGTCCTAAAGTTTCTTTTTACTACTGGGGCTTGGGGTGTGGCTAATTTTGGCAGGAAATAAATAATCTTTCATGCAAGTATTTCGATTATAATATGCCCTGTTAAAGTTCCATTTTGGGAAGGGGATGATACAAACATTGTTACATTTTTTTTGTCTTAAAAAACATATATTTTCTTGAAAAAGTCTTGATCGCTTCAATGGGTGAAAATTAACAAATGGGGCCATAAAGGACACGAACGGAAGTTTCCTCTCACCAACACTCTGAGTATTGTTGGACAGTGTCGATGCACATCGCTGGACTCCTCGGCTGGTCATTCTGTACAGTGGAGCTCCCATTCCCTCCATATCTTCCACCTGCAGGAGGCCACTGGCACTGACCGGCACTGAAGCCATAAGGCAGATATTTTCTGTTAAAACAGTTTATTGCAACACAGCCAGAGTCAAATATGTATTACATTTTATTACGTTATACTTCAAAGCAAAAATTCTGCTCAACTTTCTGCTGGAGGTTCTTTGGAACTACAAGGATGGACCTTTTCCATCTTTTAGAACTGCTTCAAAGTGACTCCATGTTGGAAAAAATACGTGCTAATGATTCTTACTTATATAGCACTTTCTCTTTTTTTTCAGACCTCAACACACTTGAAACTAAGTCAACCTTTCAAGCATACAATCATACACTGATGGCAGTAGGCTGCGATGCAGCGCCAGGTCACCATCAGGAGTGTCTTGCGCAATAATATCTGAAACTAGGACTGATGTCACAACCTCTGACCAAGTCAGGGAAATAGAGATGTGTATGAAACAAGATGTGGTGGCCAGAGAAGAATCTAGGAAATAAAATTGTCAACAATATTTACAAATAAAACAACTAACATTAGGTATGAACCAGAATGATGATTTCCAAAGTGCATGTGTTATACAATAGCTCTGCTGAAACATTTATAATTATAAGGA
This sequence comes from Callionymus lyra, assembly GCF_982586985.1. NCBI lineage: Eukaryota > Metazoa > Chordata > Actinopteri > Syngnathiformes > Callionymidae > Callionymus > Callionymus lyra. The sequence continues at coordinate 13,881,572 of NC_141827.1, forward strand.
TTATTCAAAAGATTTTGGAGCTCCTGTGTTGTTGTCTTTCTATGTCCAATAACAACAGTTAATACTATGTTGAGCAACAAATGATTAACTATGTTTATTAGAATTCTGACCTGCTGTAGTAGAAGAACTCACATTTCCCCGACTCTTAAAACTCTTTATTGGCTCCCAGTTTCTTTCAGGATCAATTTTAAAATTCTGATTCTTACTTTCAGAACTATTCATGGTCAGACTTCTCTTTACATCAGTGATCTGATCCAGCCTTACACCCCAGCTCGGGCTCTGAGGTCTGTGGATCAGAATCTACTGAAGGTTCCTGAACACGCTTGCGGACCAGAGGAGAGAAATCCTTCCAGGCTCCAGACTATCTCTCTGTGTTTGATGGATCTACTGGCTCCTTCAAGAAACATCTTAAGACATTTTTATTTGTGCTTTTCTGGGACTCCTGTGTTTGTCTTATATGTCTTCACCATTGTTTTTGATTGGTAAAGCCCTTTTGACCCTGGTCTAGAAAGGCGCTTTACAAATAACCTTTACTTCAATTTACTTTAACACTGTTGTTGTACATATGCATAAAACTTCCTAATTAAAGTGAAGTTTCCAATGGGTTAGTTGAAGTCCTGAAGTGTCCTAATAGTTATTACAGGAAAGCATAGTAACAGTTCAACTCTAGATTGAAACGAAGTGAGAGCTTTGCCGTTTAACACGAGTTGTTAAAATCTGACCCAGACTGGCTCCTTCAGAGCCCTGCACGTCTTTGATCCGTCCGTTCAGGCCCGCTGGAGGCCCGCAGGCTGGCACAGCTCTCGGTGGCCTCTTTCCCGGCACCTTGACTGTCACTCTCAGCAGGTCCATCTCCTTCCCCGTAGCATTCAACATGTAGTCCTGCCAACATCAACACGCAGCTGTCACCAGCGACTCCCGCAGGAACCACTGACATCAATCTACTTACGTTCACGCTGGAGTAGTACGACAGGATGCCGTTGCTGGAGAGGGTGACATACTTCTTCTTCCACTCTTTGTTGAGTGAGCTGCCGCTGCGCTTCAGCAAAATCCCCTGGTGGCGAAAAGGAACAAAATGTGCGTTTGATGATGAAACCCCCGACAATATGGCGGATCACATCAGAAGGACGTTGTACCTGCTTGATGGGGATGGAGCGTCCACTCCCGAGGTCGCCTTTGCACTCGTCACTCCGCCTGTTGGAGTCACTGCCTCTCCGGGCCTGCTGGACCAAGATAGAGTAAAGTGTGATGTAAAGTGGTAGAGCACTGACGAGGTTCATATCTCTGCCAACAGAGCCTTTCAAATCTGGAGAGTAGTGCAATGGAATTCAACACTGCTATATGTAGTGATAGAGACCTGTCAGTCATTGACAAGTGACCTCACCCTCATGACTGAAGACCATAAGTGGAGTGTCAAAATGATCTTGGCTCAGGGGCCAAATTGAGAAAAATCTATTAGTAGGTGGACCATAACTGTAAAATCATGGTGGAATAAATGGAAAAACAACAAAAAGGTTTGCCATTGTTATAATTTTGCCTCTTCTCAAACATTATAGCTACAGAGTTTATATTCTTTCAGCATAGAAACATACATATTTCTTATTCGATTGTGAGAAGAAATCAAAACACTGGGCACTCTGAGAGACATATAGATAAGGTAAGGTAAGGTAAGGTAAAACTTTATTGATATTGAAATTGTTTTTTTTCCAATAGCCAATACATACAGCAATTTTTTATAAAAAATCAAAAATAAATCAAAATAAAATAAGAACAAGAACTATAAGAGAAAGAACAAGATGATACAATCTAAGTCTAAAGATAAAGATAAAGAACATAGATCAAAGAAAAACAACAAAGAGAAAGGATACAAAGACTAACACAGAACAGAACATCCAGATACTTTCACTCCACTCCTGCCCCTGAACTCAGAATTGTACAATTTAATAGCCCGAGGAATGAATGAATCCTTGAGTCTATTTGTTTTGCACCTGGGTAGGAGCATTTGTGAACTCATTCTGCTTCTCCGTCACTCGTTATCCTCGTTATAGAGATATATAGATCAAGTATTGCTCCTGTCTCAGGTGGTCTTGACTCCCAATTCCAGCCGTTAGACTTTACAATCTTTTACAATCATTCCATTTACCGCAAAACGTGTGTTGCGTCTCCTGGTGCTGACAGATCCCGGCGTGGTGCCGACCAGTTTCTCCCCTTTGGCGTTCCTGCTGATGTCTTTGTGGCTGATGACAGGCGTGGAGGGAAGCGACGAGGAGTAGTCGCTGCTCTGCCCGCCATTGCTGACCTGTCGGGCGACAGGATGATGGAGAGTGATGATGGAGCGACCAGGTGATTAAGATAGGAGAGGATAAGACTTGTATTGATCCCCTGGGTGGAGACAGTGAGGGTTTAACAGATGCATGAAGAGCTCAGACTGCAGAACAATGTCGGTCAGATTAACAGCTGAGAGAGCTGGAGAGGTCAAACGGACTCCCGAGTCAAATCCAGCAGAGTGAAAGAAAGGATTAAGTCTTCCCACTGCTCTATTAGCACGTTCAAATTAGGATCCAACATTTTGCTCCCCAAACAACATTTTAATGTCATTTAATGAAGCTTCCAAGAGTGATGAAATGACAGCTGGTCCAACAGTGACAACGAAGCAGAGCCAGCTGGTGCACCGATGCCAGTAGCCGCTCGTTTTGCGCTCTGAATCTCCATCTTCATTTCAATCAGAATAAACACAGCCAGTTGAGCCTCGGCAGGTGTTGAAAATCATTCACATCATCAGCCATGTTTGGCGTAAGTCTCTGTCATCGATCAGGTGTGAATCAAGCACTCGCTGAAGTTGAATAAATCCTCCTCGTGTCGCATCCCATATTGCACGGACTAAATATCTGATGCCGTATCGCAGAAAAAACAACTGCAGAACTGAGAAATATCTTTCATCTTTGATGGTCCAGGGCCATGCCATGCTCCCGTTATTGTCGCCTAGCAACACCACCCTGCACATGTCCATCATACACAGGAAAGACAGAAAAATCAGCAGCAGCTTCAAGGATTCATCTGAAAATGTGCTGCATGAATGAATATTGCAAGACTTCCCTTTTATATATTAAAAATAAATGGTGGTTTTATTTGCACACAACTTGTGAATTTGTGCTCATTACATGCTAGCATGAGATGAAGCGTGAGGATTAGTTCACCATCGATGCAAGAGTCCTGAGTTTGAGTCTGATTCAGAGAAGCACAACTTTAGTGTGTTGAGATTAGCATTAGCTTATCCATGTCAATTGGCTTTGTTCTTTTCTCACTCAAACAATTCATTCGTAGATAGATGGTAGCTCAAGGATTCAGGTCAGCAACGACGATGCTACGTGAAGGGGCCTACATATGTCAAATTCATGGCCCTGGAAAATAGTTTGATGACAGTGTCTGCTAAAGAAGGACAGACAATGAAAGATCACTATTATAAAATGGGATTAATACTCAATGTTTATCAATATATTGTTTGACATTATGAACCACTCAGAGAGAGAAAAAGGGTCTGTGTCTGACTCCTGGTCATCACCATCTTCAAGTGCTTTTATAAGATGGTTTTATTTAAGAAAATAACTTTATTTCATATTTGTTTGTATTAATGTTTTACCTATTAAAGAGTTGTATTAACCCTTTGACTCTTATTTAATTCATTTTTTATTTCCAGTAAAGTGCACTTCCTAATTCACATGGTGTGTCAACAATCCTCATTATGTGTGTGTATGTGATTGTGTGCATTGTTGCCGTGTTCCGAGGAAGAGACTAAACTGTGTTTTAACACTGCAGACTCGAAGTCTGTACCTGTCCTGGAAAGATGCCGGACACTGGGGTGGAACCTCCGGAGTGACTGGGCGAGTTGGGAAGAGACTTACAGGAAGCCAATAGAGCAGCTTGTTTCTTGGCCGTCATGATCTTCTGAGCGGCTGCCAAAAAAAAAAACACGAACACAACAAATTTTCCTTTAGAAAGTCACAGATATCCATGTTTTGCCTGCGACGGTGACACGCACCATCGTTGAAGACTCGGTTCACGTTCAAGCCGTAGGTGGCGCAGGTTTCGTAGTAGGTGCAGCGGCGCACGTCTGAGCAGAGCTGCCTGGCTCTGACATCGTCGATGACCCGCGGGTTACTGCTGCTGATCTTATCTGCACAACGATAACACTGTCATTGATCCACAATTTGACTGTTTGAATTCAATCTTTAGACCCAAGTAAAATTATCTAAATAATATTTTACTATTTATATCATTTTTCAAAGTATATTTAAAACACCTATATATATTTTAATTCATCTATTGTGTTTATAACCAGATTACATATTAATTGGCTATCATTAAAGTACATCAACACTCAGATAAATACAATTAAAATAAAACATTCAATAAACTGAATAGAAAATTAACTTAATTGTAGATCAGTAAAATGATCCGCTTGCCTCAGACGAATAAACCATCAACATGAGGAAACTTTAGAAAACATGAAATATGAATTATCAATTTAATCTGTCCAACATTTTTGCTTGTTTGCTCTGCTAACTGAGTCGTATTCATACTTTAGACTAAATATCTCATGACAGTATTTCTATTCAGTAAATGTTGATTCTTATTATTTACTGGGTTGCTTTTATGTTGCATTGTTTTTGAGGTGATATGTTTCTGTCAATATTGGCTTTTTAAAAGCCACAATATTAGGACTAATAAGGCTCACTCCAACCACATTAAAATCCTGATGGTTTGTTATTTGTTTTTAAACACAATCCTCAGAGCGAGGTTCAAAGTAAAGATCATCACTAGTTGATGATTCTTGTATCGTTGCTGTGAAAATCAGCAGCTTTGCCAGTATTGAGCTAAGAAGCTGCGGAATCACATTGTGTTATTCTTTTCACTCAGCAAAATTGTTAATTCATTTAAGGCTTTCTTTTGTGAGAAAAAAAAAGGTTGGTGCCCTACCTTGCGTGCCCACCACAATGAAAGAAATCTCCTTAATGGGCCGGTGGACGGCGAGCTGGTGGTAGTGTTTGTAAACTTCCAAGAAACTGGCCTCGTTTTCCAAACTGAAGACCAAAACAACTGCGTCCACCCAACTTGCAAACTGAGGAGACGCCAGGAAAAGATGGCGTGAACACCAGAGATGAGTGACAGCGAGTTCAATCCCATCTCACCTGAGCGCTCGGGAGTTCCGTCTCTTCCTGGATGATCAACAGGTGACTCTGTCCATCGATCAGGACGTCTTTGATGTACTGGCGTCCTGGAAAAAAAAAAACCACAAGTAAGGCCTGGAACTATTCAGAAGAGAGTGAGAACCGACCTTCAATGTTCTCCACGGCCAGGTAACTGCCGGTCAGGTGTCTGTGGACCAGAGCGGACTTCCCACTGCAAGGACCTCCCAGAACACCCTGAAGAAAACATTAAGTGTATCTTATTAAGAGAATCCATCTTGAAATGTCACTTTTAGTAAAAAAAAAAAAATTTTACCAGGTGAAGCTCTTGGACAGCTTGGCTGAGGGGCCACTCTTGACTGCTGGTGCACATCACTGAAACACACATGGAGATGCAAACATGTAGCTGAGAAGCTTCAAAAATCCATTTTAGTTTAGTTTTTTATCGGAACGGTATTCATTCAACATACAGTACTTGTTTTTATGGTCACTTTTTATGGACTTTTGTTATTGTCACGTTCCAGTAAAACATTTTATATACACCCACACATATATATATACTGAATATATATATATATATATATATATATATATATATATACAGTATATATATATATATATATATATTAAAAGGGGGGAAAAGGTAAAAAACGTACTGAGTGAAAAACAATAACAAAAGACTTGGTTTGAAATTTGCAAGTTCCAGTACAATTCATATGAATATTTAGTCTTTTCTATTTTTTTTTTATTCATTTTTTACTTTCAATATTTATGCTAAATGAAAATGTTAATACTTGGAATGCTTTTTTCTATTTATCTCGATTTTTGGATGGGATATTTTACATGTGGTAAGATTTCCCAATTTCCTGAATGAGATCTATGGGGGATTAATAAAGTTTGTTTGTTCGTTAAAAATAAAAAAAATAAAATAAAAAACAATATTTTCGTATCTGTGTTTTCTTTTGTCATAAAAAAAATTATTTCTGATATGTTTGTTTGAGCTTTTTTTTTTATCTCTAATATCTAAACTATTAACACAAAGGGAAACCATATATCCATTCATGTTATGTAGACCATAGTCACCTTCAGGAGCATCAGGAGTTGTAGTATTTTGTTGATTACAATTTCATTCACTTTATACTTGACAAGAAATGATTTATGAGAAATATTAATCAACTCATCACATTTAAATATCAAAGGTCGGACAGAGAAATTGTATTTTGTATCTTGGAAGTGATGTATTTGGTATTATGGGACGCTTCAAGCTGATGAAACCATTGTGGGGTTGAACAGTGTTGCCAAATGAATGTGATCCATTTCATGTGTCATGTGTTCCGCTGTGGTAACTCGTTTACAGGAAGGTAAATAAAAGATATTTCACGGAGAAAACATTAACTGCAGTAAAAAGGTAGGTACCATTCCTGTACTGTGTTTATCTTCATCAAAAGCATGCGCTGTAGATGAGGACAGGGTGTTAATATATTTTTTTAATCCCATTATGCTGTGTGTCGTGTTGATAAATAGCTGTTGTAGCGACGCTCCTGCTCATGGGTTAGTTGTAACTCTAATGATCCTCCAGCTGCTCGGATTCATTCCATGATTCTGTCGCTTTATTAGTTTTCTCATCCGAGTTGACACTGATGAGGCTGAAATAGATGAGGGCTGGTCAGGGAGACTCAGACGAGATACTTGATGCTCCTGAGTTGGCGTCATCAGCGTCTTTTCTAAATGACTCAAATCTGAGAGTCAACAGAGAAGCTCCTTAATCTATCTTGGAGAGGAAGACTTCAACATTTACAACATGAGTGAGTCAGTAGAGTTGGGTTTTCACTTTAGTTGCCCTTTAACATGATGAATGCCATTTAATTGTCATTAATTCAAAATATTCAGTATGAACATCTGACGATAAAAATCCCCCAAAAAATAAAAATAATAATTACATGCTGCACTATGTAAATAGGTAAATTTTAAATTGTAATTGCGTTTATTTTTAATAGGATATTGCAAATGTCTGATGTGCACAGTGTACCATAACAATTTCCATATTAGTGGATCCCCTCCACTAATAATGGCATTCACTCAAAATTCTGATTCTGCAAAAGGAAAATTATGAGGAAAATCCTCAGAATAAAATGCAAAAACTTAATACATTACAAACTAAACTCTTTTTAATGTTTAATTTAGCAAATGACTAAGGATTAGCATCGAGGATCTTTGCCCAAGGGTCACACTGGTTACCCAGCAAGTAATTGCCGCTACTCAGTGAAATGTCAACATACAGAGTTCTGGACATATTCTTTGACTTAAGTGTCCTGATGTTGAATTGTGGGATGAAACCTGAAGGCCTAAAGGAAGCACACTGAATCACATTTATGATTTATCTACACAATCATCCTCCGCTCTCATGTCTGATCTTTATTTTTAACCAGCACAATGGAAAAAAAACGACAAATCTTGTGAGTCAAAGAAGGCAATTAGTGGCTTGAAATGCAAATGATACGAGTATTTTTGGCACATGCGCTCTACATGAAAGTCAAACTATTAAAAATGTATTGTGTTAACTTTTCAGTTTAAATTTATATCGAACAAAAAATAAACTACTAAAGGTTCAAACTGTAAGAATCAGGTTTGTAGTCGAGCAATAACTGAATAAGATCGAGCACATAAGTCCAAGTTTCTATTAGTAATTGTAATTTAAATTTGTTCAGGATATTAACCCTAATATTTATTTTGCCCCATATGAAGGATTCATCATATTAATTTCTTCTTTCAGGTGAAAATGTAAAAACTATGTTCAAGTTTGAGATACAAAATTATGATTAAATAAGAACGAATGGACACATTTTTGTCACAAGTTTGTCTTTAAGGTGCGAGGCTGGTTGTGGGTCATTTTATTTCCTATCACACTGCACATCTGTTTCAGGGGAACACTGCGGGGACACGGGTGAACAGGGAAGCCTCCCTTGGGACAAAGAATTTAACCTTAAACTGTCAGAGTGCTGCCCTCCTACATCCGGGTTATCCACATAGCCACAACAAGCATCCCTCTCACGGCTTACTGTTGCCATGGAAACTGCATTTTCCAGAAGCCTCCTAGTGTCTATAGCATGCTCCTGCGGCGACACGATTATGGCCACCTGTTTACGTGAGAGGACATCGGATCGATGAGCTGTTTTTGTCTCTGAATTGCCACGGGGTCGTCCATCCTTCATTAGAATACTAATGATGCAATGTTTAAATTAGGGGGTTCATGCCATCATTGATTCCCACTAATATAGTGTCGCCGAATGAAAGGGCTCCATTCGGCGGCTGCTCCACGCAGGATGTGGCAGTTCCCCCCTATGCCACAACACAGCTCTGTGTATCCCAAAATTAATTATTCATGTCCCGCTTACTCGTGACAAATTATTCTGAGCCTAACTCTGATCCCTCGCTCCCTGTCAAAGATAATCATTTTGGAATATTTAGAATGAAATCAAAGCTAAAGCTACGTTTTTGAAAATAGCGTCATGAACAGGAATAATACGTTGAGTTGTTGCCGCTAATTTCATAAATGTTTCAATAAAGTCTCCAAGCACATACTGTGATTTAACAATGTTTTTGTGTAGAACTGAAGAGAGAAACAACAGCTGAATTCAAAGGCGAATATGTTTGACAACAAACTTTCTTGGTTAATCAATTCAAATGAGGAATCAGTATTTTAAAGACGATGTTATGCCATGTTAAGCTCACTATGTTAACTTAAACTTGTTTTCTTTTTCTTCCAAGATTGCTCCAGATTTGCCATCAAATTTTGCTGCGTTATGGTTTCTTTATTTGTTTCATCTAAGCTGTCGAGGAAAGTCAGCATTGAATGTCAGGTTTTTTACGCAATGCTCTCGGGAGCTACAGTGGTTAGTGTGGCAGACTTCAGAAAAGGTAGAGGGTTCATTTCTGGTCTGATAGGATTGAATCTACCGATCTTTCTTGTTGAATTGCTGGGATCTGTTTTTACTTTCTCCACTATAGTCTTACTTCAACTGTAAAGTGTCTTGAGATAACTTTTTTTTATGATAAGACACTTTAAATAAAATTGAATTGAATCTTTGACCCTGAAGTACTGGAAATGAGTGGATTATTATGCGTCTCTTCTCAAGTGTTTTTAATTGATCTTATCTTGAGTAATTGCCCAAATCCCTAAAGCAGATACTCAAATTGTCAAAGGTTGGTTCATAACTTCAATGTGAATAAAATCATTTCACAACTATCTTTGTGGAGTTTCCTCATGTACAGGTATACTGCAATTTGGCCAAATTTTAAGGTCCTCATTTGACCCGATTGACACTTTTATATCAGGGATTCATTATTCCCAATTTCAATCCCAATCATAACACAAGGGCTGCACAATATATCGAAAAAATATCGATATCGGCTGTTGGCAAGTGCGATATACACATCGAAAAATGTGCGATAATTTATCATTTTTTATGTATAAATCAAGCATTTGTTAAATGAGCACTTCGACCAATCAATGTCACGTTCTGTAAAGTTATCAATTTGTACTTCTATGTCTCGTTGTTGTTTACGTCTCGGTTTGTGACTCGGTTGCTAAGGCGACGCGTCTTGCCGGCATGCTGACTTGGCGCGGCTCAGTATATACACGGAAGAAAGACTAACTTATGAGCACTAGTTGTTTCCTTTTAAGATTGTTAGCGTCAGGTCATTTATAAACTGTTATGTGTTACGTGTACAAGGAGGAGGGATTTATTGTTGATTTGGTGATATCGCGATGCGGCGGCGGCTCCTCTCTGATGTCGCTCAGTTTTGCGGGAAAACAATATAACCACATAACACCATTGAAAAAAGGCAAATTGATGAATGACCGAACTTCTATTTTATTGGCCTTACCCTGGACTCACACCAGTGTTGCTCTCAACTAGGTTTACATCCGAAGTGCACCTCTGCAGATCATTCGGGCAGGAATAATAATCAAATCTCCAAAACACAATACTATTGGCAGACCTTAAATCACACATTCTATAACATAAACATCCGTCACGCGAGGCCAGGTGCAACAAGAGACTTTAAAAAGAGAGTGTCATTTATATCCTGTGTTGCATCCAGGTGACACAACTAGAGTGACATAAATGAATAAAGCGTGAATAGCGAAAGACCAGCACAAGGTTGGTTATCCTGAGTTATCCTTTTTGGAGTTATAGTAAAAAAAAAAAATTAAAGTTCTTTTTGATTTAGTGAACAGCGCTCAATGGCGCTCATCTTTATCTTTTTTCGAAAAGACACGCTTAAAAAGTACTTCAAGCTCTCACCGTGATTTCCGCTAATGGCAAAACACTTTAGAGTGTAAGCTGAATGAGATGGTAAATAATTATGGGTGGTGACTTTAATCAAGTTTGGGATTTGAATCTGTAAAACTCCCTGTAAAACTATAAATGTATTACGTCAGATGTGGGAGGGCTTGGGCCTGGTTGATATCTGGCGTTTACTTAATCCAATGTCGAGGGAATATACTTACTACTCTCCACCTCATGGTTCTTTTTCCAGAATCAACTATAAACTCATCTCAAACAAATTAGCATCGTCCTCAGTTTTCCTGTAGCATTGGAAGCATCCACATTACCGATCATGTCCATGTTAGACTTAGACTTAGACTTAGACTGCACTTTATTGATCCCTTTGAGATGACACTCTCAGGGAAATTTCTGTTATAGTAAGTCTTATTCCGCTTAATAAAAGTATCAGAGTGCAGCGCTGGAGAATGAACTCAAGCCTTCTATTAGATGCTGACTTCAAAGAGCCGTTCAGAGAATACATTTCCATCTACAAAGAAACCAATATTCTGACATATTCATCTAAAAGTGTTGGATGGGAAGCTTTGAAAGCTTTTCTTACATTATACAATATGTACCTTTTAAGAAAAAACAGAGCATAACTAGGTTGGCAGATTTAAAAAAAAAAAACTAAGACAGAGGAATTGCATAACAATTATGTCACTCCATCCTCAGAGAGCCAAAGACTCATATTTAGAGTCAAACAAAAGCAATTTGAAGAGGCGGATGAAGCAGGGAAACGGTGAGAGGGGACAGTTACTAACAAATACAAAATATGAATTCAGAGTTCAAATCTTCTATTCACAATTATATAAATCTGAGCTATTTACAAATAATGATAAAATAGTATAATTTCTTGATAGCCCTAATATACCCACCTTGCCAAAATCACACTGTAACTTACTAGATGCTCCTATTACCATGGGAGGGATAGTTGAAGTCATCAAAAGCTTTCAATCTGGTAAAGCCCCTTGCTTTGATGGACGTACACCAGAGATTTACAAATGCTAGGAGCCAGCCACTCTTCTTTTGGAGGTTTATGTGGACGCATATGAAACAGGTATCCTACCTCCAGCAATGACAGAGACAATAATTACTGTCTTAAAAACTTGTAAAAACCCAACTGACTTTCAAAACTATAGACACATCTCTCTATTAGGGTATGAATTAAAAAGTCCTTTCAAAATGACTTGGCAATAGGTTAAAGTGATTAATGCTCTTATTCACCCTGATCAGGTGGACTTTTTGCCCTGACAAAGCTCCACAGATAGTCTCAGAGGTTTTATGGACATAATGTGGGCTGTCCGGGATGATAAATCACCAATTGCTGCTATCTCATTGGATAAAAGCCCCTTGATAGAGTCAAATGTCATTTTCTCAATTCATTTGGCTTTAGTGATCGGTTATCACACGGATAGGGCTTCTATATGCACACCTGAGAGCTGCAGTTCTGACTAACAGGCTGATGTCTCCATGGTTTAAATTGGGGCGGGGTACTCAGCAGGGGGACACAGTATCCCCGGGTCTTTTGGCTCTAGCTCTTGAGCGTCTTGCAATATCCATCCAAGATGAACCCTTAATTTCAGGTATCAAAATTGGTCTCTCAGTTAATAAACTTATGTTATGCAGACGATATCCTTATATTCATCCCAGAACCACTGCTCTCTTTGCCAGCATTATACAAGGTCATAGACACATTCGGCACAATTCCTCATGTCGAGGCTTCAATACAAGATGGACATTAAAGACGAGCACCTCGCAGTTATTTATGTTTTTAAGTGTGTCATTTTAGACGAAGATGAACACAACAAGTTCCAGTAGCTACATGCGCTAACATTTTCGCTTATAACTCTAAAAAGGACTATTCTGAAAATAATCCCAACACAAAAAGCTTTTTGCCACAAATTCTATCCATACACGTCTGCATGAGCTCCTTCTACTGCATGTGAAGATGAAACCATGTTTACATAAACTTAAACAACAATAGTTTTCATGATTGGTTCAGTTGATCTTTTTACTTTAAGAGCAACAAGCATCGTCGCCTCTTATCATCCGGTCATAGGCTCTGTTATTGACATGTCACCAAGGCAAGTCAAACAGAGACAAGGTTCTGAGCCTGACATGGAACAGTACCAGGGGGATCTACAAAGGCACTCGATGATCGCAGAAGAAGTGAAGGTTCCAGCAGGAGAAGTAAAGATGTAGTATTCACTAATAAGTAATGAAAAACACCACTAAGATTTGACTCATAAACTATAAACCTACCCTGAAGAAATAAAGAGACTCAAAGATCATATTGTATCTTACAAATCAATCAATCCAAATTACATTTTACCCACTTGGTATCTAAATGCTCTCCTTGGCTGCATATTAAACTTCAACCAAACAGTGAATAAAAGCGAAGGGGAAAATTCCTCTGGTGATCGGTTGAAGACTGTGATTTCATTAAAGTAGCACTTATGACTGTAGTTTTCATTGTTAGCCAAGCAAAGAGGCCCAGAAAACAGGACGAAAGATAGACTGGTGAAAAGAGAGCTTTGTCTCTCGGCTTAGCTCTTTCTTCACAATGACAGGAGATACAGAGAACTCATGACTGACCCTCTGCACCTTGCAACTCCGTCATAATTTGTGAATAGAACTGGTTATAAAAGGCAATCGCTGGTCAAACCCTGACTGTGCAGGAATCTGACCCATGGTAAGATATGTGGACCAGCTCCCTAAATAAGACAAACGGTATATTTTTATATGTATATGTTTTATATGAAGGATAACACCTCAAGATTTTGCTTTTGTGTTATTAACTCTTTTGTGTTTGTTGAACACAAACTGCCAAAAAAGATGCAGCGTCATTGCTCTCGCCTATAACTGTGTTATCATATAAGTGTGATCAATTTTACACAATTGCATTTTCTTTTCTATTTGTAATACATTTACAAGACTAGTATATTGTTTTTAATTATGTATGTCAACTTGTTACAAGCTTGTATAAAGGGATTATAAATTGTGAAAAACATGATCTTAAAAGTAATTACTTCAACACAGTATATGGTAATTCAAATATTGTTTAAAAAATACAATTACAAGACAGTGTTCCTACTTGACTTAAAGCTGTTCAGCAATTAGAAAAAACATTAATAAACCTTGTTATAGGTTGACATACATGATACATACATAATCAATCGTCAATGACTTCTTTATAAAGTATTAAAATGTCTAAAGAATGTTCTCTGAACACATATATTGCCTGTGTTTTAAAACAGTTCATGTATTCCATTGAAGACTGTGAGTGCAGTCGAAGAAGCCACACTTCAATATACAAAAGAAAACAAGCCTTAAGAGCCCACTTTTTTTTATTTGCTGTAAGAGAAATGTTCTTCTGTGAATTTTATTAGAGAAAAACACGTTTACTTAACTCAGGGGTCAAAAGGCACATTAAATAACAAGTTATTTGGTTTCAGCCCAGATGAGATAGTTAATGGTCCTGGTGGAACAACTTAGGTTGTGATATAAATATTGTGAGCATATTTCTGGATTTAATAATAGATGTAGAGTTTTGCAGAAGGTGACCTACCGCCTCGATCTAAATAACTTGAATGTGCTTCAGTCTGTGCAGATTTTGTAGGAACTTACCTTCCTCTTCACTGGAGCCTCTCTCCAGCGCCGGGTAAAGAGGCGGCGGGGTGCTGACAGGAGGGGGCGCAGGGGAACTTTTGGTGAAAATTCCACTGATGAATTTAAGCATTTTTCGGTCCTTGACAGGGGCTCTCTGGATCGTTTCTCCATCTTTGGCCTTCTTCATATCCTCAAATGAAGACTGTAGGTCGGTGTTGTCCAGAGTACGATTTGTCTCCTTCCTTAGACCTCTTGACAGGTCAGTCGGTGTCAGGGCAATCTTAAATCTGTCCCCCGGAGGGACATCCCGAGTCATGATGCCTGAAAATCCTCCACTACTGGGAACTCCAGGACGTATAAGTGTTCCTCTGCCTTCACTGTCGGCCCACGACGCCCGGTAGGGCCCGAGAGTTGTAGCTGCCGTCAGAGGGGACTGGTCCCCCAAACGATTATCCTTCCTGTCCAAGGTCTTGGCCGAGTGGTACAAGTTTGCATTGCCCTCTCTGCTGTCCCTCCAGCAAGCACTGTTGGCTCCTGAGTGTGACCTCATCATGACCTCTGGCCTCACAATGGCCTGGGAGGGGACAGAAAAGGGGAGGCTGCTGCGAGATCGTCCATATAGCTCGTTTTCACCCTTAAGGAAGTGCATGGGCGGCTCTCTGTACAGCTCGGTCTTTGGGCGCGAGGCTTCAGAGCGAGGTCCTTCTCTGCGCACCGTCCCCTCGAAGCTTGTCCCTCCATAGACTTTCATCATCTGCTTCATGGGCTGATGCATATACGACGTGTCCTTCCCCTTGCTCACCAACATGCAGTCCTTCTGTATTATTTCACGAGCCAGCTCCAGAGCTTCCCTCCTCTCTGAAGCCCCCTGTTTCTCCTTCGGGCTGCCATATTTGATGAGCACCTGTTCCACTTCCTCTTCAATTATAAGCTGCCTTTCCTCCTCCCTTTCAGCCTCCCCTCTGTCCTCTTCATACCTATCCTCCTCCCTCTCGGGGCTCCCTTCCCCCTCAGGAAGGGGCTCTTTCCCAACCTGGTCTTCCTCAGCATCCTCTGGCACGGCTTCAACCTTCACCAGAGTGAGGGAGATGAGGTAGGTGGTACGTTTTGGTGGGTTGCCTGTATCGCTCATTGGTACAAAGAACCTCAATATAGGAGTCTCTGAACTTTGACCTGGCCAGACTGTTGATCTTCAGTCATGACAGCTGGGAGACGGCTGGGGAAGAGAAGATACATGAGACCAGC
The DNA here is from genome assembly GCF_982586985.1 of Callionymus lyra. Taxonomy (NCBI): domain Eukaryota; kingdom Metazoa; phylum Chordata; class Actinopteri; order Syngnathiformes; family Callionymidae; genus Callionymus; species Callionymus lyra. The sequence goes on from NC_141827.1 coordinate 13,896,942, forward strand.
ATCCTTATATTCATTCACTAATTACTCTCTACAGGTCAAACAAACTACTACTTATATCTGATCCTGTGATGGAAGACTAGACTGATATCTTTTTTGGAACACCGATAATCCTCACCCATGCAGCCCACTACTACTGCTTGCTAGCACTCCATTCATTAGCATCTCTCCTCCAGACATCCATTTAGGACAAATCTGGCAAATAAAACATGCGTGTTGATGAATAATCAACAGTGTCTTGCTGATGTATTAGCCTTAGCACAAGGAATTATGCAACAGTCGACAAATCCATTTGTTGCTGAGGACCAACATTCATGCAAGCAAACTGTGTCCACCTAGTGTCAGCGAGAGACGCTCAGAACATACCTGTTTTTTCCAGATGAATCTTCTTCCCATTGATGTTCACGTTAAGAAATCCCATTCATTGCAAACGGCACGTCAAACAAAAGGAAGAAGAACAGTCCACGGGAAGGCAGGGAAAGCGAGAGTTAAAAAAGGAGAAATCATTCACTTGTCACGGAGCGTCACGCTGCTGGAGCCTACGTTCGACAATGTCATGCGTGAAATTATATAATCACAGAGCGGGGTCACAGAGATGCAGACATCTGTTGTCATGTACCCACAAAAAAAAAAGAAAAAGGAGGATCTGGTTGCGAAATTATCCCGGCGGAACCTCCCGCTGCCTTGCTCCTTCCTGTAGGTAGCAGCTCTTCTTAGTCACCGCATCCCTTCCTCCTAGTGCCTCATCCAATTAGCAAGTCAATAAAATGTGTCTGCGAGGCTGAGGAAGCCCACCAGCTCACCACAGCCCCTCCCTACCCTCTTTTCCTGCCTCCTTTTTGCTTTGCAGCCTTCGTGTCTAACCCCCTCAGAAACAGCTAGACAGCGGTTATCCTGCTGCACAGCCGCTGGATGCTGCGCCGGTAACCAAGCAGGGAATCAGAGGCTTGCGGTGAGCTTGTGGCGGTCCTTATCCTCGTCCATCAGATTCTTATCAATGCCGACACAACAAAAGGGACGGAATGGAGGCGGAAGAAAAAATCCAGCTCTGCTCCTCCAAGTGTTTTCTGCTCCGTCGCCAGCTCTGTCTCTCCTCTATCCTTCTGAAGCAATTTATGATGGGCTCTCTCGCCCACCCCCCTCTCCCTCAGCATCACCCTATTCATGAAAGTGATCAACGCCGAAAGATCAACAGCTCCGTGACGCTCTTTAGCCTATGATGAGCAGAAATTCATGACCTTTAAACCTTGAAGATACATTAGACATGGTCACTTTTAAATAGAAATCCATGTCTTTTGTTAAATAATCCTAGATTTGGAAACAATCTGAACAATTCAAGAACGTGTTTAAAGGAGAAGAACCAGAAAAACCAATAGCAGAAGATGATGAATGGGGCTTCAATGACAGAATCAAAGAGATTACAGTAAACAAACCAACAATAGGCGAAGTCAAAGAAGCAATAAAAAGACTGCCGAATAGTAAGGCACCAGGAATCGCCCCCATCATGACCGAATTATTAAAAGCTGATGTAGAGTTCTCAGCCACAAAGGTACACACATTTTTAGGGAAAGTATGGAACCATGAAAAGATCCAAACAAACTGGATGAAAGGGCTTATCATCAAACTAGCAAAGAAAGGAAACCTCAAAGAATGTAAGAACTCTAGAGACATAACTACTTTCTGTTGTAGGAAAGATACTTGGCAGGATTATTGTAGACCGTATAAGAAATGGAATTGACTGCTGCATGAGAAAGGAACAAGAAGGGTACAGAACAGGAAGGGGAACAACAGAGCAAGTCTTCATACTACGAAAATCATAGAACATAGAATGGAATCCCAGACAAGATAGTCTGAATGGTCAGAACGTTTTATGAAGACTTCCAATGTGCATTAGAAGATCAGGGAAAAATATGTGAGTGGTTTGATATTAGAATATGTCGGGATTCTTATTCTTGATTGTGATGGATCGGATCATGAGAAGAACAGTTATACAGGGAAAATGGAATTAGATAGAAGCTAACACAAAAACTGGACGACTTAGACTTCGCAGATGACATAGTGTTACTCTCCTCTTCAAAACAACACATTCAGAATAAAACAACAAGGATGGATGAAGAAGCCAGACAAGCAGAACTTAAGATCAACACACAAAAAACAAAAACAATGAGGATCAACGCAAGAAACCAAGAATTCAGATCAGTGGCCAAGACATCGAAGAGTTAGTGCAGTTCCTTTACCTGGGAGAAACGTTTTGTAAAGAGTGAGGTGGAATGAAGGATCTGAAGAATAGACTGTCAAAATCAAGTGGTGCTTTCATCAGACTCAAGAAGATCTGGAGCTCCAACAGCATCAATAGAAGAACAAAGCTAAGACTCTACAAAACGCTAGTGTTGCCAGTCTTGTTATACGGATGTGAAACATGGAAAATAAAAAAAAGAGACAACAAAGCAGTTGATGTATTCAATAATAGATGCCTACGCCGAATACTGGGTATACAGAACTTCTCATGAAACTAAATTTAAAAAAAACATGAAGAGGAATAACTGAATTAGACAGTTTCAACATATTATTAACCAAGGAAACAATCATCACAAAATAGAGTTAACAAGGTCATACATTAAAGAGCAACTAATGTGTTGATTTAAGTGTTTATTAAATTGATCTTGGACCTCTATTGTACTCATCAGTATATGCCTCTTTGTACAAAGCTCTATATTAATTTAAATATTCATATTTGAAAATGCGCTTAAGCCCCGCCCACTGAAAACACCATTTTTCCGGATATTACATTTTGTTAACCATATCCACACCCACTGTGCTGTAATTGTTGAAGCAGGTAACAAACCTTGATATTAGACCAATGAGTGCTGGATGGATCCAGGTTAGCATGTTAGCAAGCGAAAGTGATGTATGCCAAAAGTAAAACAGCCTTCCAACAAGCAGGGGAAGATGAGCGTTTCCTACCTGATTATTTTGTTCAGCTGCATGCATATGGAGTGAGATTACTGCCAACCGAGTGTGTCTTGGTTGTTGTACACTCAAAACCATTTCTTTTGCGCAAAAACACTTTTCTGCGCGCCCAACCAGTCATACACACGCTCAACTTCACTGCTGCGTGCTCAACATTTTTCGGAAAAAAGACAATATTATTTTCAGTAAACTTTCCTTGAGTAGGCTTACATTTTAGCATACACAGGCATTTTAACGGAGCATTTGATGCCATTTGCACTATATTTATTATTTAATATGTAATATTCAAGCATCTCAACATTATTTAATGTTTAGGTAACACCTCACTAAATGAACAAAACTTATTTTCTTTTAATGAACTAGCTTAAGATTAGTTGCAGCAAGACTAGCTCCCTGTGATTGTTGGAGAAGTCCAGCCAATGGCAGCAGAAGGCTTCAAGCAGCAGGTCTCTGATTGTCTACCTTCGTGGCAGACATCTAACTTGCATTTATGTCAAGCGAGCTAGACTCCTGTTGTGAGGAGACAAATGTTGAGTGCGCAGCAGTGAAGTTGAGCGCTTGTATGACAGCTAGAGCGCGTGCGTGTGATATGTTGAACGCACGTGTGACTGGTTAAGCGTGCGTATGACTGGTTGGGCACATGTGTATGACTGGTTGGCCACATGTGTATGACTGGTTGAATGCGCAGCAAAGTGATTTTGCGCAACAAGAAAAGGGTTTTGAGTGTACAAAAACCAAGACACACTCACTCAAACCAGTGGCAGTAATCTCACTCCATAGTAGTGGTTATTAGCTGATATCTAATTAATCCAGCGCCGATTTTTAAAGCTACATCTTCATACATTTTATAACAATTACGCATTGCGTATTGAGATTTGAAACGTATATCCCTGAATTATTTTCGAGTAGAATAAACTTTAAATTATTTGAACCTCACATATAAAAAGAATGTAGTGATTTAACTCTAGTTAATTGAAATAAAAAACATTTAGACTTATAAAATAAGGTCAAGTTTTTGCTTCGATTTGGATTTGAACCAAAACCTGCCTGGTATAAAACATTTGACTCCACTTTGTTTTACAGTACTGTGTGTCCCAAAGGGAAATAAATATTTAATTTTCATGTTAGAATATGAAGTTAATTGAAAGCTATTAAGGTTTAATAAGATTTTGAGTATTATAGTAAAATAATATGTTTTCCAGGAACAGCTACTTGACTGTCAAAGTTAAAGCGCAACTATTGTGTTGATTTGATTTTAAAGAGGAACCATTTAGCACCACATGTTCCCGTAATATTTTCTGTTGCATTAACCTTCATTACGTCAATAAGTAGAACAGAAACGGTGCTTCCCAACCACAATACCTGACCAGGAACACTTGTTCTGAGCTAAAGTAAGAGGGGAAACTCCACTCAAAAAAGATAGTCATTGTTAAATGTTTGGTATGTTTGGTAATATTTTATGCGTTATGTTTTGCCGTCACCCTTCCGGACAGTTGGGTATAAACGCGTGGCCTTGCTCTGATGCCTAGACTTTTGAGAAAACAGAAAACTGCGTTTGAGATTTAAGGCAGTGAGTTTTCATTTTAGATTTTATTTTGGGCTAAATCACAAATGAGCAAGATTGAACAAGTGACAGTTTCTTCTCCTAAGATATTTATGTCCGGTGGCTCTGCTTTTATCTCACCACTTGTAAAACTGAACAAAAAGACGTGCGACTTTGACAGTGACTCGAGGTTTATTTATATTCTCGATGGTTTGAGCACATTAAAGAGTCGATACATGAAACAAACACACATCCAGACTTCTAAAAACAGACACTGACTTCTCTCTTATTGTGTTTTCTGCTCTCTTTGCTTAATACTACAGCTGGTGGCAGAGGTTTCAACTTTTAAAAAAATGAATCAGCTTTTATGAAGACTTTCTTTCCTCGTTCAGCTGAGACGAACATTTCACGAGACTGCTTGTGTGCAAGTTAAATACTTGCTGAGACTAATGACTGCATACATTTGAAGCTACAAACATTGGTCCTGTGGGATGAACTGGCAGTGATTTTCAAGTCTGTTTTTTTTTTTTTTTTTGCACTCTGTCATGCAGCAGAAGCTGCAACATATCAGTGTACGACATCTCGTGTAAAGTGATACACACAGTGAAGGTCATAGATTAAGGTCAGCTCCAAAACGAGACGCTGCATTTCCTCCATCGTTTCAGCTATTTGTCGGAGCCTTTTCCTCGTGGAAATATGCATCATTTAGAGCATTCAGTGCAGATATTCTCTTGAAGGGGTCAAATGTCATCATTTTCTGTGGAAGGCAGACATGCGGGAGATGAGAGCAGCCAAGTTTAACACCGTATAAGTGAGTTTGTAAAACAAGCAGTCAACAATAACCATCTTTGAAAAGAACAAGTGCACGATAAGTATTCTATTCTACTACTGGAATTTAGCTTTAGGCATCTGTAAAAACCTCTTCAATTTAATTTATTTTCCATTTTGTTTCTTATGTTGGGAGTCAAGCTTATTACACCTTCAATATCGTCACTGATCCAGAGCGGAGCAGGTACTTATAGTAGTAGTAATAGTATCTGCTCCGGCGTACCGTGCTGGTGGTAACGCAACACAAACCGCCTAGAGTTGATTCGAGTACATTATAGTGGAGTAGACAGATAATCCGAGGGACTCACCAGAAGCAGCTGCGCCCCCTGCTCGTCGATATCGGGCACAAAGTCTGCCACTGGCCGGCGTGAGACAGGGGGGAAATTCTTTCTGGAGAGTGTAACGTCAGTCGGCCATTCCTCCTCTAGCGGCAAACCGGTGAACCTGATAATACACGACTCGTGAGGATGTGACGTTTGGAGTGATGTGGCCTGAATCAGAACTTACTCAAATATTTTTCCCAGTTGGTCGACTTCTGATTCTCCACAAAACAATGGCCTGAAATAGAAAGTTTGTGTTTTAGGCCAAGACCTTTCAGCATTTTGGGTTCGTTTCGGACCCATGTAATTCAACAGCATCGCCACTAGAGGTTGCAACACGATTGACGCCATGTTTGAAAATCGGAAACATTTTAGCAATACAGAAAGATCTATAATTCATAAACAAATGGAAATAAATGTAAGAATAAAAATGTTAAAAATGAAATAAATATACATAATTCATATTTTTAAGATATGAATGTCCTTTTGTTTATGACAGTAGTATCTTCATATTAATATAAAAATTGTAATTTTTTTTTTAATCGACTCACTTGCGTCTGAACATCTCTGCGAAAATGCAGCCGGTGCTCCAGATGTCCACTGGGGTGGCATAGCTGGACTGCAATAGCACCTCTGGAGGTCTATACCACAGCGTCACTACCTGAAGAAAATATATTCAATTAAATATTTGATACACTTCAAGGTCAAGCAGAATTTCACCCAATTACTGAGTGCAGAAATCTAAGGTGAGCAATGCTGATGGATTAAACATTTGTACAACATGTCGTAATGAACATTTATAGATATTTACAAAATAAAAAAGTGATTTTCCAGAAAAATGCTTTATGAATTTCTTCTTTTCAATATTGATGTCTTATCGTCATATTAATTGCTTGATGACATTGTAATGCTTATATTGACCACAATAAATTGTAGGAACATTTATCGGAGCACAATATATTTCCAAATCTCTGAAAAAAAATACTCCTAACTTAATCTTGACTTCAACCTTTTTGTTTATTGTTCAGGGATTTTTTTTTTTTTTTGCATTAGCCACAGTAAGATACATTATTTTGAGGAACTAAACCTTGACTAAACTAAATAGGCTCCATAAAAAGAGGACACTGCGATGTGGAGTTGAATTGTGGCACTTGAAGTGTTGAGTGTTTTCTACGTGCTTTCAACTCAGATTTTTATAGGGCAACTAATGTGAAAAACCAACTCTCCTGACTCACTCACACGTTGTAAATGTTGAAGTCTTCCTCTCCAACATGCAGTCACTCATCATGATGATGCTCCATTTAAAAGTTATAACTTCATAAAGATCTTCCTTGAGTGAAGTCTCGCAGAACGAGAAGTAACAAGAACGAAGTCCATTATTATAAAGCTCTGCTTCTTTCTGGACAACAACTTAAACTGTGTCAAGAAGAATCAATGATTGGAATGCAGGTCATAGTTTAAAACCTGATGCCTTCTCTTGAAATACATTTTCTGTTAATATTCTTATATTCTATATTGTATTTTTAGATCATCGTTTAAACCATTTGATCTCCACATACCTAAAGCCTTTACAAGGTTAATTTGGACAAATTCTTTCATTTATACATTACGATTTATTATCTTTTACCGTTTTATTTTAAATAGCTAGAACTTTATTTTTATTCATATTATTATCTTTAATCAGTAAATCCAACAAAACATCCTATCTTAAGAAAACACACACTTGATGTTAACCATCTGTATCTAGACAATAACTGGGGGTAACATTGGTCTCACCACAGGCGTCAGAGCCATATGACAGCTGTAGATGCGAGCGAGTCCGAAGTCTGCGAGCTTCACTTGTCCTTTGCTGGTCACCAAGATGTTCTCCGGCTTCAGGTCTCTGTGTATGACACGGTTGGAGTGCAGGAAGGCGAGTCCACACAGCAGCTGCCTCATGAGGTCCTGCAATAAAAAGCATCGCTCACCAACTGGTCTGTTTCACACATGATCAACAAACTCATCCTCACCTTGATGTGGTGAGCACATAAACCAGTCTCCGGGGCTTTTTCTAGATACGTCTTCAGGTCTTGGTCCACGTGTTCAAATACAAGCGTGACTTTGGTCTCCTGGTCCGACCTCTGCGTGGCACAGACGTCCATGAGCCTGTTGAAGCAACGTAACAACGTGTGAGGACCACAACCACAAGCCTCATTGGGGGCCTCATCTGACATACCGGACCACGTTCGGGTGGTCGAACTGCTCCAGCCGCTTCAGGAGGGCGACTTCTCGGACCGTTGAGATGGGGAGTCCGTTCTGGTCGGTCTGGACCCTGACGCTCTTCAGGGCCACAAACTTTCCACTTTCCATGTCGCGAGCTTTGTAGACGGTCCCATACGCACCCCCTCCGATCTCGGCGACCCGCTCGTACTGGACGCTGGCGCCCTGAACCATGACTGAAAACACAAGTGGATCATTGACACATGAGATTTGGGCTTTCTGGAGTACATATTTACAGAGCCAGAACACGAAGATGGGTTCTTATGAAAGTTCTATGTGACCATGTCACCTTGTGGTGAGACATTCAAGTTGGATGAACAATGAGTAATTCACTGATCAATAACCCACAATCTGACAAGGGCTGGTCCATCACAAGATTTAGACACATCACATATCCACTATTATTTTCCATTATGATATTCATTTTTTATACACCCTTTACCAGTGTTTGTGGCATACTTCTTCAGAAGACGTTTTTAAGTGGGGACTCATTTCACTGCGGCACCTCAGTTGCACTTGATTGACGACTGATGAATTAGAATGGACACGTTTGAAGTGCTATACTTGATTTTTGCAAATTGGTTGAGATTGGAGCCCATCCCAGTTTCTTCAGGGCGAGAGGCAGTTATTTGACTGTAAAAACTATTTTTAATAAACTGTTTAAATTTTGTTTTTGCCTCGAGCTCTATATATACACACCTGCCGTTTTGTTATTATTTGGGGCAACTTGTCGACTCACCCTATAAAACGTACATTGACATAATAATAACAGTATGATGAAGGGAGGTTGCAATGTAGTGAGGTTTTATCTAGTTACTGTAATTTTATTTAAATATTTGGTGACCAACAGCCACCAGGGGTTCCCTCTTAAAATAAACCAAAAAATGTGACAGACACGGGAAAAGATTATGCGCTGAAGAAGACACTAACTTTTGCGCATCACACACACCTTCATGACCCGGATGCGCGCCATAGGCATAATATTTGGCTCAAAAACAGGCTCCTTCGGTAACGACAGCGTGTCCAAGAAGGCTCGGCCTGAGGTGAGATGTTTTTACGAACGTATATCTGCACTACCCATTCTTGTTTGTGTGGTATTACCCAGAAATAGACACATTCTTGAGAGGGAGAAATCCACTCCGAGCGGTCGCACAGCAGTAACACGCACTACATTAAACAAAGTTAATGCCTTCATTAACAAAGTACTTTGAAAAGAGATGTCTGGAGTCACTACGGTTTTTTTGTAACAATAAAAACCTGAGGCTTGTAGCCAGGTGTGCTTCATAGTCTCAAAATGATGGTTAAATTTTGTTTGAGCCACACTCTGGGGTTGTATGCAAGTAATTAAAGGTTATTTATAAAGCGCTTTTCCAGACCAGTGTCATAAAGCCCTTTTACAATAAAAAAAACAATACACATTTAAAATATATACTTTTAAAGATTAAAGACACATAAGACAAACACAGGAGTTCCAGAAAATCAGGGAAAAGCCTGCACAAATAAAAATGTCTTAAGATGTTTCTTGAAGGAGTCAGTAGATCATCAAACACAGAGAGAGAGGAAGATCGTTCCAAAGCTTAGGAGCAACAGTCTGGAAGGATTTCTCTCCTCTGGTCCTGAACCGTGTTCAGGAACCATAAGTAGATTCTGATCCACAGACCTCAGAGCCCGAGCTGGGATGCAAGTCTGGATCAGATCACTGATGTAAGGAGGAGTCTGACCATGAATAAAAAAAAAAAATTAAAAAAAATTAAAAAAAAGAATAGATCTGAAAGTAAGAACCAGAATTTTAAAATTGATCTTGAAAGAAACTGGCAGCCAGTGAAGAGTTTTAAGGATTGGGGGAATGTGAGTTCTTCTACTAGAGCAGGTCAGAATTCTCGCTGCAGAGTTTTGACAAAAACGCATGGATTACAAGCTCCAGGTTGTGTTGTGACATCATTTTCCTAAGTTTAGAGATTTTTCTCAGTTGAAGGAAACAGTTTTTGGTCAGTTTCCCGCAGTGTTGAACTAGAGACATGTCTTTGTCAAATACAACACCCAGGTTTCTCAGGCTCAGTTTGACAGTTGTGGCTATAATGGGCACATCCATAGGAAATAGACAAATGGCACTTTCCTCCAAATTGTCCCCAAGTTGTCTTTATAAAAATCCAACCTTTTTTACAGAGCAATGTTTATCAAGAGAATCTGTTTCACCAGCTGCAAACTCAAGCTAAAACATGACAACCCTTGAAAAAAAAAAAAAAGTCAAGAGCGGGTTTAGAGCCTGCGACGAACGAGGTCCCTCATTAAGAGTCAAAGAGATGTAGTGGGCAGAACACTGGCAAACATGCCATTATGCAGGCTCGTCTGACCCCCAGTTTAAAACATTGTTTCCGTTTTAATCCTTTGACGCCAAAACCAAATGTTGAATGCATTTATTTTAAGACCCAAGACATTGAAACAAAGTTGACTTGACCATCACACTATTCAAATATTATAAACAACTATTTTTTTGTACCATAGGAGATACACTATGAGTTACAAAAAGGTCAAAGCAGGAATAAAAAGGCAGACATGATTGCAGTGTTTGCACTATTGTTTACGCTGTACGTGTAAATTGAAACTTTTTTAATGTATTTGCAAAGAATGTTTACATGCCTTCAAGTTTTATTTTATGTTTTGTAAATTAAAGCTTAATTTAAGTAACTAAATAAACCTTCTTCATTTTACTTCAATGTATGCTTCTTTTTATTTTAACAATGTCATTGTAATATTATTTATTGTATTAGAGGGGGAAAAGAAATTCTTGAATTGCGATATTAATGCCATATTTTTTTCTTCCATCTCAAAATGTAGCCTCGTGCACGCGGGTGCAGGCGCCGGTACTGTAGGGAGGGTCCGGGGGTTTTAGATTAGGAAAATGATGCGACACGTTTGGAGAAAACCATCACTTATAACGCTCAGTCTCACGGGACTTGCATCGGTTTCCCGCGAAACGGAGCGACATCAGAGAGGAGCCGCCGGCGCATCACAATGTCACCAAATAAATAATGAATCCCACCTCCTTGTTCACACACACATAATGGTATATATATGACCTGATGCTAACAGCTTAGCTCATTAGCATACTACTGGACTGACTGGTTTACACTTGTTTGAAAGTTCCGCAATCTTATAAGAACGCTGAAAACAACTGAGACCAGATGAAAAGTACTTAGAATATGTTGCTTTAACCAAGGGGGTTGAAAGAGATGGGTGACTGGATCACTCGTGTTTGAGCACTCATAAGTTAGTCTTACTTCCGTGCATATACTTAAACGCGCCAAGTCAGCGCGCCAGCAGGAGGCGTCGCCATAGCAACCGAGCCCAGCCAGCTGTGCCTCACAGCTAACGGTCAGAGCGAGACGTAAACGACAACCAGACATAGAAGTACAAATTGATAGAACATGACACGGATTGGTCAAAGTGCGCATTTAAAGTTGCGCCTGATTGGCCGAAGTGCTCATTTGAGGAATGCTTGATTTATACAATGAAAATAATAAATATAGATAAATGTTTTTGATATGCATATCGCACATGCACATATCGATATTTTTTATATATCTAGTGTATACCTTTCTTTTTTTTACTTATATATAGTGGCTGCAAAAGGAACTATTGTATGGTTCAAGCAAGGCACCTTGTTTCCCTAATGGGAGGGCCGGCTCTGCTGACCCGGGTCCCTCCAACAGGAAATACGTTCATCAACCTCCCCCGACTTCCTTGGTCAGTTTATTATTGTCCAGCAATAGAAGCGACATCCGACAGTTCGGTCCTCACTCCAGGTCCCGGAGCGAGGGCGGGGAGCAGCAGACAGATGGACTCCGTGTGTCCGGACACGTGGTAAGAGTCCTGCACGGAGCTCTTTGTCAATTAAAACAGGGCCAGACAGAGAAGTACCGAACAGGCCACGCGGGCGATCCTTGCTCGCATTGGTCACTGACGTGGCGGCGACTCACGCGCACGCGGACACGACTCACTTCAGCCCCCCAGTATGAGGAATAGCTCGAGAACTTTGGCCCATCTTACCTCCGAAAGGTGTTGGTTCTGAGGCAGGTAAACTTCCTGTGCACTTCAAAAGAATGACATGGTCCAAGTGCCGCGGGGTCGAATCCGAGAGAACCCTGGGGTCGCAGCTCCGGGACCTGGTTCTAAAAAAACTCCGGCGCAGTTGGATCTGAACAAGCGCTTCTTTTCCTCCAGACTCTCAACAGTTTTTTTGGGGTTTGTCGCTTCCTGTTGCTTCGCTGGAGGAGGAGCTTCAACTGTCTCTCATTATTATGTTGAATACTAACTTTGATTTAAGTAAAGATGCTGTTTCAACTCTTGTTGTTCCTCCTTTTCGTCACATTATTATTACTTGGATTCATTTTGACTCCTTAATTTAAGTGTTAATGTTTAATAACAAATAATGATCCATTGGTCTGAAATCCTATTTTAATGCAATTAAATACAATAAAAAAGGTACAGATTAATAAAAGGTAAATAATAAGTAAGTAAGTATTTTTTATTTGTACAGCGCTTTTCCAGACCAGGGTCACAAAGCGCTTAAACAATCAAAACAATATTCAATAAAGTATATACTTTAAAGGGCAAGATAAAACTGATAACACAACAGGAGTTCCCGTAAGGATTCCGTTATATTTACCTTTTTCTTTTAAATAATCATACTTATAAAATGCATAATTTAATCAGAATTTTTTTTTAGTTAGTATATTAAATAACAAAGGACCATTATGACATGTTTTTTAAATAACCCTTTCACAAAACACTGTGCTTTTTATTCTTTAAAATCTAATATAATATATTTATATATATTTTTTAATTCAGTCGTCATCATCATTATTCAAAAAAATATATATATTGGTGTCATTCAATACAAGAGATGCAAGATTCAGTTGTTGTTGTTTTTTAAAGCAAAACTCTCTAAATATGTTCACAATAACCGGGCAACTTTGTTGAATTTCTTTTTCACATTAAGTTTCAGAAATGTTGAAATAATAATTCATTATTTAATATGATAAAGCTTTCTCCTAAGCCCACTTATTCAATTCCCTCTAAGTGGGACAGACAGTATTTGGATGTATTGTCTCCTGCCATGGGGCTGATGTTGAAAAGCCATTTTGTAACATATGAAATCCTGGTCCGCTCCATCATTATTGATTGGGTCTGAATTGAACAAAGAAGGGTCTTGTTTATGTTCTTGAGACCGTTTGGTGATGTCCCAATGTCACATGTTTCCAAGGACCAGAGAAGGTAAACAGGGACTTTCCTCAAGTAACATCAACCAGAAAGTGACACAAATAGAGAATTGTTCTCTTTTTGTAAACAAAGGTTCATGCAGTAATGTATCTCACGCTCATAAGTGGAGAAGTTGCAGTGGAAGAAGGAACTTGAGAGATGATGAGAATCGATGATGTCAACCACACCAGTGATGGTTTGTCAAAGGTGTTGTTTCTCCTCTTCAGTATGTTTTATACTATGTCATGTATGCGGATGTAAATGCAATATATAAATCACCAATTCAACAAATATCACAATGAGCTTTGGGTTTTGGCACAAAAATGAACATTCAGTTATAACTTTGCTTTGTATCTCATAAACTCGCCTCCAGTTGCAGGAAGTCTCCTTTATTTTAACTAACGCTGCTCAGTCAAGCTGCTCTTCATGGGAGTTTAATTAAAGACATTTCCTTCCTGCTGTAAATTTGCATTTTTTAGAATGGTTCTAATGGTTCTGTTGACTAGATACTAGTGTGCGAGAACATGTCTTAATATCCCAGTTTAGGTGTAATCACATTCTGTCTCTGCAGGGTTTAAAAAAAAAAAGGTAAATAATACATTTATTCTCAATGCCGTTTCAACATTTTCCCTCTAGAGGGAGTCGTTGAGTCCATGTGGCTGTGCTGGCTCGGTTCGCTGCAGTCACCAGTGCTGTTTGAGAGAGGGTCCTGGCCTCTTTAACTACCAGGTCCTGGCCACCAGCACCGAGACCCTATTGCAGGTGATCTGCTCGAATGTTAACAGGTCTTGTTCTGCAGCACTCTGTGTTGTCGTTTGATTCATTGAATCACAAACACACACACACTCATCTCATACATGTACACACATCTATACACAGCACTGTATATATTATATACATATAATATATAATATTTAAATGAATCCATGTATACGCCTTTTACTGTAAAAGGTCTGTTTTGTGAAGTAGCCTGCAGTATTACTGACCATAACATGTATCACTAGAAGCTGCAGGCATGCATCGTCCGGCACAGCTGAGGAGTCAAATGTATAGTTTAATGTTACTTTTAATAACTGTTGCAGTCAAAGATGAGATTATATTTATTTATTTTACCTAAATGTGGGGTAGATGTTCTTTAAAACATTGAGCATGCTACATTTTAAAAACAGTCTGTCACGACTTTCCTCAAATCCCAGTTGAGTTTTTTTTATTTTTTTTAAACGTTTTAAAGTAGGATAAAATAATCAAACTCAATAAAAGAAATTAAATAATAATCTCAGTTCAAAGTCTTTCTATTTATCAATTGGAAAGAAAGTACTTGCGTAATCCTTCCCCCTGAACTGACCACATGTTAATTGATCACATTGATTGTTTGCTGACCTTCTCCGACAGACGCCACTAAGAGAAACACTTGAATATCTATGGATTATAGGTGTGCGGACACAGCACCTGCTTATGTCAACAACGTTTTCAGATTATTAACAAAACAAACAGGTGAACATGTGAAGAATGTTTGTGGTTTTAGCTTAAATTGCTTTTTTTTTGTGAAGCTTTAACCTAGTTGGTTGCTTCTCCATTTTTATGACCGAAAATTAGTAAGTAAGTGAGTAAGTCTTTTTTTTTTTGCTTTTCTAGACCAGGGTCACAAAGCGCTTAAACAATCAAAACGATATTCAATAAAGTATATACTTTAAAGGGCAAGAAAACACTGATAACAAAACACAAGTTCCAGAAAATCAAGGAAAAGCCTGAACAAATAAAGAACATATTGTCTTGCATAAAAAGTTTGACTGGTTCTTGTTCATAAAATGTCTTCATCAGGTTCAGTGTTTGAAACAGTTTTAGTTATATTAGTGATGCGTTGAGTCAAACAATATGGTTTCTATTAATGCTCTTGTCACCTTATTTTCTGCACTTGTGTTTCTTCAGGACTCGTCATTCATGAAGTTCTTCTGTGGACTGAAGATTCAAGTGGTGGCAGGCAGTGAAGCAGCAGAGGAAGGTAGTGAACTATGACAAGACAAAGTCTTGCGCTCCAGCAGTAAAACAGTGGAGGAGAGGAAGTCCCTGCACATCATAAATGTTAATCTAAACACTCGCCATGTCCCAACTTTTACTTGCTTATACCATTGCACACATGCTGGGTCAGCTGAGAACCAACAACCTCTGTTGCAACAACAGTGAGATGGTGAGGATGGTAACCACCATCTGGGCAAAACATTTCACCCACCTAAACTTTTAATAACAGTCTAAGGTGGACATGACAAGTTGCGTTCTCGACCAATTTCGTCGTTCTTCACCATGAAAAGCGAATTCAATTTGATAATTTCATTTTTTTTTCAGTCGCTTACAAGCATTTACTTGTTCTAAATTTGTTGTAAATGTGAATGGTATGGCCACAAAAGACCAATGCTGTGCCAATTGGGTTAAGAGTTTAGAAGTAGAAGTATCTGATGAGTGAACTCTTCTTAGCGACAAAAAAAACTGTAAGACGATTGCGTTGCTTCTAACCCCAAATGTAACAAAATAAACGCAAATTGAATGTTTCTCACTTTTTATAAAGTATGTAAATAATAATATAAAGCATATTTTAGTTTTCTCTTTCAAGTTTACTTTTAAATAATAAAACATGTGTCTATAATTTAAGCCAATTGTAGTTTAATTATTCTAAAATAAAAGAGGAAATTACTGTTTTACACTTCAAGAATACATCATTTTAAAATGTGAAAGGTGTATTGAATAAAAAAGAAAGACAATTTGATTATTGCAATCAAAGAGTATAAGAAAACATTTCTTGGTAAAATGTTGTGTGATAACAAACTTGTAACAATGTTTCCTTACGATTAATATTACCAACTGGAATTCTTATTTCACTTTTAAACGGACCCATATGTAGAAATAATTGTGGAACGAGCAACAGTGCATAGTTTGTTTTTATTCCAATTATAAAGCAGCTTTTGTTGACTTTCTTGACATGGCATCTTCCCAAAACGAAGTCTTAAAACTCTTAAAAATAAAAACGAAATTTGGGTTCGCTCGTGACGTCATTTTAATGCGACAACCCCTGATGCGGCGAATCTCTGACTGTGGCGTATAAACTGTGCGACCGGTGTGTAGTAAACTTCCTGGAGCCAAACGTGTTCATCGATGGTCTTAAAGTTGCGAGTTTTCATTGTATTACTGCAGTTTTACTTTGATCTAGTTCCTCAAACGTCAACATGACTGCAACGATGCCACAGAAGCGCTACTACCGACAAAGAGCGCATTCTAACCCGATGGCACATCATTCGTTTGACTAGTAAGTGTTGAACATTTCTACACGTTCCATCATCACTCCCTGCTTTTCATCCACTTTTTACATTTTTACTGAACCCAAGTTTGACATTTGTTTATTTTCTGCACAAGACAACTCCCTGTGGAACACGCTGTTAAACGTATACATATTACATCTGTAAAAATGGTTGAGACACAATAAAACAACATATTGGTGTATAACTAATAAGAAAGACTGGGATTTAAACTATTTTTTGTATTATAGAAGAAGTTTGTGAGATATTTGATGTCTTTGAAAAATGTTTTTCTCTAGTCTGTGGTTGTTATTGCTTCTCATGCGCATATTTTCTTTAAAAAGAAAATACATTTTCCTTTAATTAGCAAATGACAACCTGTCAACATTTGCTTTTCAATCTGAATTTGTACATTAAAATATTCAGAAATTAGTTTTTATACGCAGCAAACAGTGGGAAGAGAAAATATCATTATTTAAGTAAGTCATTTTTATTTATATAGCGCTTTTCCAGACCAGTCAAGTTCCATTAATACACATATCTAAATTATAAGTGTTCATTATACAATTATGGTCTTTTTCTTATTTTGCTGTCTAGGAAATGTTATTAAATGATTTTTGATGGTTTCAATAGATGGAACATTAACTTGCATTGTCCGCGGTTTCTTTCCTCAGCCCGGTTTGTCCCGACAAAATGGACTGGTTCAAGTTGTACCCTGAATTCTTCGCTGAAAAGGGAAAACCTCAAGTGGAGTTTGCAGACATTGGCTGTGGCTACGGAGGTCTCTTAGGTTGGTATATCAAAGCATCTAACCTGCTCCTAAAACATGTATTCACTTAATTGTTTTCCCCCTGAAGTGGAGCTCTCTTCACTTTTTCCAGATAAGCTCATGTTGGGTTTGGAAATTCGAGTGAAGGTTTCCGACTACGTGCAGGACCGGATCAAGTCGCTGCGAGAATCTGAACCAGGAAGTTACCAGAACATTGCCTGTCTCCGCAGCAATGCGATGAAATACCTCCCAAATTTCTTCAATAAAGGCCAGGTGAGTTAAATGACTCATTGAGTTGATGTCTTGGTCAATTATACGTTTCAATCAAACTTCATACTGATTTTAAATCATTGCTTAGGCCTTGTACTCCAAACCTCTCTTGTGTCCGCCTAAGAAAATTCTCCACAATACTTCTGACTATCTAGGACAAAAAACTTTAAACTGTAACTCAAATAAAGACTTGTCTCAATCAAGCAAAAACATCCTTAAATCACATCTCTTTTTGTACCAGGATTAAGAAGTAGAGTTAAAGGTGTCCAGGAAACTTGGCTTAAGGGGGTATTGCTTTATTTGTATATCATTGATGGCGCTATTGTATCCGTTAGTTATAGTTGTCACTGAGTGGATGGAAAAACCTTGAATGTGGTACTGACCTCCAAGACGGTCGGGTATCAAAGATCCGTCTTGCTGGTTCGATTCCGAGTCCTGCTGCAAGTGCCAAGGTGGTAAGAGAGTTGAGCCTTAACCTTCACACTCAAAATAATTACTCCCCCATGTTTAACATATGGATTACATTCATTTACGGGGATTGTTTATAAATCCAGGATTTTCCAACAATGGGGTCATTGACAGACACTTAAGGCACCAGCTGAGGGCGGGCCAGTGTTTTATCCCCTCCAATCTTTCCAATTAGCCGCCATAAGCTATGACTTTGCACCTGATCTCACAGTGGACTTATTGTGCCAGGGTCAAATTAATTCTGCGACACAAAAGGCTCACCTTAGATGGCCAAAGAGGGGTAGCATTTTTTTCTCCTTGTCTTGATGGCGTGTGTTGGGTGATGTTTCCGTCTGGATCAAAATAAGTTTGACCTGAAAAGACCTCATGAACTTGGGCTATTCGGCACTCGATTTAATTGAAATTTGATGTAAAATATGAAGACGATATTTTTGTCCTGATTTGTTTTTAATTGGATATTTTTTAATACAATTAATGTATTTGCTTTTGACCCCATGTATTCGTTAAGTATGTAAGCTTTATTTGTAAAGTTTCTCTGAACCTTTGTTTACTGTTGAGCCAATTAATTAGCAAAGTGTCTTAAGCACCAACCAGCTTAAAGAAACTAATCTCATGCATTAGCTGATGCAGATCATTTTTGTTAGTCGCATATTTGCAGCAACTGAAAGCATCTCAAGGTGTTTGTAGGATTGTGGTTTTCTTTTGTGTTTGTGGTAATTCTATGTTTACTGGCTCCTGCTGGTGAACTTATTTGGATTCTTAAAAAGCCTAGCCTAAATTAGCTTGTAGCTAACATTAGCATGTAGCTGGTTCGCATTTTGTTTTGTTGATGAACATGAGAGATGGGACGAATCTTAACCCAGTTAAACGGCTTATTTCGCTGATGACTCTTTTAGTGGATTTTACCTTGAATGAGTTTACTGTGTGGAAGAACCATTTACATCCACAACGACCTGGCGTCTCTTCATGCTAGTCACCATTTTGCAAACTCCGGCTGCACATCTGGAGGACACGACGTATGGCACTGAAGTTTGGACTTCTTTGTGAGATTCAGTAAGATAAAAAGGATTAAAAAACAAACGATGGATTAAGCTGTTTGACTGGGAAGAAATATTTGTCACATTTTAAAAGGGCACAACTCGGATACTTGCTCACCCCACAAATGCATGTTTCTTACAATTGTGGCACCATTTATAAGGGGAATAAATAGGCTTTCGAAAAACATAAGAATCATTTTCCAGGAGAATGTTACAAAAGATTAAATAATCTACCAACATAAATCTCATTACTTTTTGTGTTTATATTTATTTCCAATCTAGCTGTATTTGTCTTTGTTATGTTCTGTCTGTATTATTAATATAAATAAATTCAATCTTGATAAATACTGATTTTGGATGCTGTACAAAAGGGCTTTGCTGTAGTTAATTTAATAGTTGTATTTCATCCAGGCCTAACTGATTTTGTAACTGTTTTGACCATAAGTCTGACTTTGACATTGTTCAAACAATCTTAATTATCTATTTGTATGTCCTCTTTCAACAAATGCATCAGATTCCATTATGTTTGCCCTTATTATTGGCCCCTGAATAATCGTTGACATTATTACCCTCTGGTCCCTTTCTAAATGTAAAACACTGACATCTTTATAGGTCACCACATCAACATGACATACTTTGATTTAGAGCCATACGGTCGATCACATAAAATAATCCTACTGTCCTATTCCTATTATCAATTTGAGGGTTGAGACTTCTTTATTGTTAATGTTAAACTTTATTTATTTATTATTTTTTATTTTATTTATTAGTTATAAAAAAACAAATCCTTTAATTTAAATGGTATTTAACATTTTTCTCCTCAGTTCGGAAATGTTTAAGAAGCCATCATCACTTTATTTCCTCACTTCATAAGTCCTGACAAACATTTTAAAGTCGTGCTGGGTCTCTATGACCAAGCGCACGACATTTTAATTTTTTTATTCAACTGGCGCCAGACATTTCAAAACACAAGACAGCTTAATCCAAGCCAGGGAGGTCCAGGGGCCACCAACAGTTTCAACCAGATGAAGCTTTAGTTCAGTTGGCATAAAATAATTTCAGGCCTGGGAACCTTGACTGTTTTAAACATTCTCGCCTGTCTGTTACTTGAAACTGTCGCCAGAACTTGGTCTTAATGTGTGATTCATTCCTCCTGGTACAGGACCTCAGTTTTACATATCGTTTTTTTTCTTTCAAAAGACACTTCTGTCTGACTATCTCACGTCTACTAATTCGAATGATGACGCATCTACAACTAGAATTCCTTTATCATAGATTATAGCCATGACAAGGCTACTATTAAAAGCTGATAAAGACCTGTCCAATCCAGCAAACTAACGTGCCTTTTCACTGATCTATACAGATATCAAAATCCTTAGCAAGGTGTTTTTGAGTATAACATTTCATCATGACTCTAATAGATCCAGATCAAAAGGGCTTCATCAAAGATCCTCTGAAAAAAGCTAGAAATTAATTCAGAGGACTGTAAATCTCCTCAAAAGTAAAGTAACTCTGACACTAGATGCTGAAAATGTGTTTGAGGACAAGCAATTCTAATGAACTTGGTCAACCTTATTAGTTATTTGGGTTTGGGGAATCATTTAAAGGCTGGATTAGATGGCCACAATCGCCGTAAAATAATGGGTAACACGATGGCAACGTCCAGCTGTGTCCTGTTTCCATTCTCTTTTCATTGAACCTCATGCAGCATCAATCAGGGAAAGTGAAAAGTTAAAGGCATCCCAACTAGGGAACCCCGAGAGAGTTTTAGCCAACATCAACAACACAAGAATAAGACTAACTACATGATATAAACACGCTGGACTTGAAGCTATAAACTTTGAACTCACTAATCGTAACCAGCTAAAATATCTATCCCAGTGGCTAAATGATCTGTAGTCTGACTCATCATTGCTTGACACAGAAGTCAAGCTCTCTGTAACAACTTTCAGTGTAGACTGTAAACTGCATGTGCCCTGGATATTTACCTGGAATACTTTAAGATTCTGCCACAATAGAGTGTAAAATACAGACTTATTTAATTCTCTTCGAGACTTCAATACAAGATGGATATTACAGGAGAGCAGTATGGAGATATTTGGATGTTTTTTATCATCTTTTTGGGGGAAGATGAACCTGAGCTCGAGCCCTATATAAAATGTATGTACATTTTTCGATACTCTTAAAAGGAACAGATTACTCATAAAATAATCCAAACCTTGAGTTGACATGAAGATGAGTAGAAAATTAGTGAAGTTTAAATCTTGGGTGAACTATCACTTTAAAGGTCTCTGATTTTAAATCACGGATCAGAGTTTGCATGAGTGCCGAGTCACACAAACATGACATATGGTTTCTATTTGTTCTTTTGACTGGATAGAAGAGTCAGTGGTTGCTTTCAATTAAAAGTGTTGATAATTGTCGTCCGTGTGTAAGTGGTATTTTCATTTTCTCTGGTTTTATTTCCTCCTCAATATGTTCTATGACCTGGAACTATATAATAAAAAAAATAGAACACATTTAAGATTTTTCCATCTTCCATCAACAGTGCACGGCCCACGAGGTGCCGACGGTCATTATCCCCACATCATCCAGTCCGTACCTGACGCTATTTATTTAAACTAATAAAAAGTCTCTGGGATTGTTTTTAATGTATCAGCCAGATGAGTATCAATGGAGCCGCACGGTATCAAAGACACGGGGAACTTTATTGAAGAAAAGAAACTCTAGAAGGGAAATTGCAGTTTTTGAAAACCACAGCGTTTTCACCCCCAACCACAATTGATTCTGTGAGACTCTGTTTTGTGTGGTGACATTCATTATTTTAATTGGATAAAAATGTTGTTTTCGTAGAATACATGTGGGGAGGTGGCGCTGTTGAGAGATATAGGCTGCTTAGTTCACTTTCTTTTCTTTTTTTTCCTCCCCATCTTTTAGCTCAGTAAGATGTTCTTTCTGTTTCCGGACCCGCATTTCAAGAAAACCAAGCACAAGTGGAGAATCATTAGTTCCACACTACTGGCAGAATACGCATACACGCTAAGAATCGGGGTAAGTATGATGGTCATTGAGATTGTTTTATTTACTTTGAGCAACACATTATGAATAAGACTTTAATCGGAGAAACTAACACTGTATGCATGTGCACTAAAATTAGGCGCCACTTTTTTACATGACACATTTTTGGTGATCACTTACTTGAACCTGTTGGGTAGTCATTCACATTCTTGTGGATATGATCGGCCACTTTTGACTGCAGAACCTCATTGAAGGTTCACTGAGAGAAGTAATAACTATGAGTTGTCAACATTGTATGTGAAGAATTATTTGGTACTAACGACTGAACACTAAAAATGGAAATCGCGAGAAAAAAACAACTCTTTTAATGGAGAGCCTGGTTCCAACTTCAAGCCCATCTTTCTAAGGTCGCCCTCTTCTCGTCTGGCCACATTATTCTGCTAAAATCTGTCTTCATGTGCTTTTGAGCCCATTGCAGACGTTTTTTCTCTTTGTTCCTTTCTTCGAGGGGGACAGGTTTGCGCTTGTTCCTCAATCTAGAAAAACCTTGGTTTGTGCCTAAATTAAAATAAGAACACTTCTCTGTTATTTTCCACCATGTCGGATCAGCATCTCGACATGTAAGTTGGTCCATATATGGTCGATGTAGAGTTTTATACTCATATTTGCTTCAATAAAGGCTTATCGATGTATCACGAGCCACACGCTAATTTCTTTTTGGAAAAAATGTGGTCTTTCTCTGAAAAATAAAATGCATTTCACAAGGAAATTATACAATTCATTTGACTTCTTTCTGTAAGGCCTGTTTTCAATTCCCTCATGAACCCCTACAGGGAACCATTAGCATGAAAAATATTCCTTGATTTTTCTGGAACTCCTGTGTTGTTCTCAGTTTTATCTTAACCTTTAAAGTATATACTTTATTGAGTATTGTTTTGATTGTTTAAGCGCTTTGTGACCACGGTCTGGAAAATCGCTATTTAATACAAATTACTTACTTACTTATATTCGTTAGGAAGCAGCTTCAACGGGAAACAAAAGTTGATGTAGAATTGGGGATTAAGCAGAAAAGTGACTCAATTTCATTTGTATCTGAAGATTTCTGTGAAGCTCCTCGTCGTAAATGTAGGTACTTTATCAGCTGATTGCATCATTGCGTGACTGAATCTATGATTTCACTGAAATTGATTGAGTAAACCTGCCGATCAGTTCTTACATGCTGCTGCCTGTTGCAGCCATGACGAGACTCGCCCTCTCACAACTTAGGGGGGGTTTTGCAAGGCCATTCAGGGTAGGCATTGAGCAAGTGGCATGGAAGACCGTCCAAAGATTTGTGTACCTGAACACTTCCATGTGTACACAGATGAAAAGCTGTCATTCTGGCTGACTGGCAGGGCGAAAAAAATAATGTTTCCAGTCTAGTTGTGTTGAAATATGTGCCAATGTAGTTTTTCCCTGAATCGCGCGTTCTAGTAATGTTATCTGCTGATCTTCTGAGTAAACTGCGGTGACGGCGGCGAGCGACCTTTGTGTGTCCCGTCTGAGTTATTTTTACATTCCAGATGAGACTTTATTCTGGGGCTGACCTGCCAATGCTTGCCTGTTCCTGACAGGGTTTTGTCTACACCATCACTGATGTGGAGGAAGTGCACCTGTGGATGGTCAAGCACTTCACAGAACACCCACTGTTCAAACGTGTGCAAGACGAAGAACTGGTAAGTCGACCCTTGAACACCTCCAAATATGAGGAAAACCTTGATTTTTCTTTGGATTTCTTCTTTGAACCTTATCACTTGAAAACCCAACGTTAACTACTAAAGACCAAAGAAATAAAAAGCCTGCACAAATAAAAAGGACTTAAGATGTTTCTTGTTCCTGAAAGGATTTCTCTCCTCTGGTCCAGAAGCGTGTTCAGGAACCATCAGTAGATTCTGATCCTCAGAGCCTGAGTTGGGGTGTAAGGCTGGATCAGATCACTGATGTAAGGAGGAGCCTGACCATGAATAGATCTGAAATTAAGAACTATAATTTTAAAATTGATCCTGAAAGAAACTGGCAGCCAGTGAAGAGTTTTTAGCATCCGGGAAATTTGAGTTCTTCTACTAGAGCAGGTCAGAATTCTCACTGCAGAGTTTTGTATTAACAGCAGGCGAGACAGCTTCTTCTTGTTTAGACACGAAAATAAACTATAAGAATAGTCCAAATGAGAAGATACAAACAAACATAGATTATAAGCTCCAAATCGTGTTGTAACATTATGTTCCCAAGTTTAGAGATTTATCTCGGTTGAAGAAAACGGTTTTAAGTGCACTGCAACTTCATATAGTTACTCCGCAACTACTCCAACAACGATCAAGTTAATCTGGACTTCAGGGCTCCAAAGCAGGACCAAAAACTTGAATTTCTAGGGACTGTAAATTCCACACATTCAAACGCCACTGCAATTGGGCAGAAACTTGTCCCTCATTGAACCCTGACTCCATCCCTTGTATCAAAGGACTAAAGAAACTTATCCACAAGTGCCACACTTGGATCAATTAGCTACATTTATTATCAAATCTACATGTCAAATGGCATTCATACTAGTGTGAACATGGTAATCACGTAATTTTTAAAATATTAAAAAATGTTATAGTAAATGTTATAGAAATCTGGAGTTGATGATAGAACCTGTTTAATGTTCATAATTCTATTCTGTGTTTCAGGTTGATGATGTCATTATTAGTCGACTGGGCACTTGTACAGAAGAAGGCAAGAAAGTGAAAAGAAATGGAGGAAAGAATTTTCTTGCTGTTTTTAGGCGGATTGATGATTTAAATTAGGTTTAAAAGATGCTTCTTCATCAAGATGAATGTTCTGATTCTACCGACATGTGCAAATCTTATTCCTTTCTTGTATTTTTTATCTAAATGATGTTGGAAACATAATTCAAGCGGAAATTGCCTCAATTGTTCATTTGGTTTCATTTAGTGATTTTAAAAGTGGGATTTATTTATTTTTATCAGACATACAATATTGTTTAACCTGTGCTAAAGACACTATATTGCAGGAAAAGGATTGACATTTTTGTCTCCTGCTCATATTCGGGAGAACTTGTTTGGAACTGGAGGATCCTTTTGGTTAAAGTTGGGAATTGTTTGTCCGTTCCCTCTTGATCCAACCTTGAATAAGCAGGATGAATTTAAAACTGGATCTACTCACGGATGTTTCCATTAAAATCATTGTCAGTATACAGTTGTTTGTAAATATGTACACAATGCACAGTCCCTGATCATTCTTTTGATACATGTGCTGTATTGGGAACATATTTGACTTCCATCACACCATCAAATTGCGCTTTAATTAAATGCTGTGTCAAGGTTTTGCTTTTTAATCATTTGAAAGTTTGTTGCATCTGGACATCGGATTGTAACGAAGGCGAAAGTGTTTTTTTTCTCGGTGTATTTTTAACTGTCAACCTTTGTTGCCTGTACATCATTAAAACGGCAGTGATTTATTCCCCTCTGAATAAAGACCCTACGCGAAGCCATGGGACTTATCGTGAGAAAATATTTCATGTGGGTTTGCTGCTCCAGACTCTACCTATTATATAAAAGCCACACAATGCAATGTACGCCATCCTGGAGGTTTATAGGTACTCTCATTGTGTTGTCAAACCTTTGATATTGTACCTGTGCCTAAAAATGGGAAACGTCAAAACCTTG
Source organism: Callionymus lyra (assembly GCF_982586985.1). Taxonomy (NCBI): domain Eukaryota; kingdom Metazoa; phylum Chordata; class Actinopteri; order Syngnathiformes; family Callionymidae; genus Callionymus; species Callionymus lyra. The sequence continues at coordinate 13,922,674 of NC_141827.1, forward strand.
TAGATTATTTTAATCTAAGCAACATCTAAGGCAATGGCAACCAACTTTGTTCGTGTTATGTTCTGTAAGCATGTCAACATTTTGGTCAAGAGTGGAAATGGGGTTCCCTGACCTGAACCGACTCCTGAGGACATCATCCTGGTGTCCTTTTCGCCCGGGCCCCCCCCGCGGGTACCTCCATACAACGAGAGGAGAGGAACAAGGCAGGAGGGCCCGTCACACAAACACTGACGTCACCGTTATCCCCGCCAGACAGATTTCCAGATTGTCCTGGCTGAGGCTATGCGGTCCACTGTCCGCATGGCTCGACAGAACATTAAGAAAGGGGTACGCGTTGCAATTCTGCCGTCAACCACCGTCTTATAACGGGATATTAAAAACAACGTGTCGGTCTCAAGAGGACATGACATGTTTACAGAGAGAACTGTTGGATCTCCTCCAGAAAGGAGAAGGGTTTCTTTTCCCAGTACTCCCAGTTTCCAAATAAATCAGGCGGGATGAGACCAATCCTTTTCCAATTCTTATGTAGCGCAGAGACCTTTTCGAATGTTGACAGACAACTGCTGGAGTGTGTCAGACAAGACGATTGGAAGACATCAATAGATCTGACAGATGCTTATTTTCACGTAACGATCATTCCTGGTCACAGAAAATATCGTATAATATATGTTTCGTCGTAGGGGACGAGGTTTTCGAGTACACTCGCCTGCTGTTCAGGTACTCTCTGGCTCCGAGGACGTTCTCCAAGTGCGTGGAAAAGGCATTGGAGCCAAGAGGTGTCCGAATATTGACATATTTGGACGATTGGTTAATCCTTGCATCCTCTCGAAAAGAGGTGCAGGATCAGACTGCCCTGGTCTTAAGTCGCATACGGCAATTGGGGTTTCTGGTCAACATGATGAAAAGCATGTTAGAACCAGGTCAACAAATGTCTTACCTCGGTCTGCGTCTAGACTCCAGAACTATGACAGCTCGGGTGTCAGACGAGAGAAGAGTGTCGTTACTGCACCAGTTGGACAAGGTTCGAAAAACCTTGTCTCTGCCAGCCAGAGACATAATGTCACGACTGGGTCTTACGGCAGCGACTCACCATGTGGTCAGACTGGGCTTGTTAAATATGACGCGTCTTCAACGGTGGTTTGGGCGTCTCCGAATTCATCCAGTTCGAGACAAGTACCACATGTTGACTGTTCCTGCCCTCACTATGAAGGACGTGGTCTTCTGGGACTCTCCCGACCGACTCCAGAGAGAAGTCAGATTGGATTGGGCGGGACCTGTGTACAGGACAGTGTTGGAGGAGTCTGGTCAAACACACCAAAACACATAAATTACCTAGAACTGCTAGCGGTTCAAAAGGTCCTCCACCATTTTGATCCTCAATTAGAAGAGAGACGTGTGATGGTGCGATCAGACAACTCCACAACAGTGGCGTATCTGAACAGGCAGGGAGGAGTGAGGTCACCGGGTCTACACCGTGTGGCAGCCTCCATTCTGAGTATGGCCAACAGGTATGTTTTGTCCCTGTGAGCTCGACACATTCCGGGTTTGTTGAATGTGGATGCGGATCAAATGTCTCGAGGGGGAGCTCTCCCCACATATAACGTCACAGATCTGGCGCCGGTTCGGGAGACCAGTCGCGGACCTGCCTCCAGGGAGAAAAAAAGTGTCCCCTTTGGTTTTCACTAAAGTTCACGGACCACAGACCACCTCTGGTGGTGGATGCTCTGGCCCATCTGTTGTGGCCCAGGGGTCTGATGTATGCTTTCCAGTGAGACTCATGCTACTTTTCTTACACATATTGAGTTCAGCATCTTACTGTGTTAGTAGTAGCACCAGAGAGCCCAGGAGCCAGATGGTTTCTGGACCAGGCTCAGCTGACAGTGGGGGAGCCATGTGCAGAGCTGGTGCAGGAAGAAAGGATTGATACCTTCTTCATGTCCAGTCTCGGAGATCTTGCTGTTCCTACAGGAGTTACTGGACAAGGGTCGTGCCACATCTACGTTGACAGTTTGCTCGTCAGCCATGACTGTAGAAGGTTCTTGGTCGTTTTACGACCAGAAGTCCTCCCTTGGTAAAGCGTTTTCTTCTGGGTGCTCGTAGGTTTAGACCCCCTACTTGTCAGATGGTCCCACAATGGGACTTTCAAAAGGTTCTTCAGGGCCTAGCTGGAGGTCCCTTTGAGCCTTTCAACAAGATAGCTTTAGAGCTACTTTCGGTTTAGACCTTTGTGCCCTTTCTGTGGACCCCGCTTACCTCTCCTTTGGCGAGGCAGAGGAGTCTGTTAGATTAAGTCCTAATCCTTGCTTCTGCCCGAAGGTCATTACATCTTCTTTTAGGTCAAGGACGATTTATTTAAGGGCTTTTTCTCCGCCACAGGCGATGGCATCCACTGTGTCCAGTACGAGCTGTGGCCTGTTATGTTAGACGCACAAATAGTTAACGTAAATCCAATCAGCTGTTTGTCTGTTACAGGCCAAAAAAAGCTGGGGCTGATGTATCCTCTCACCGTTTTGCTCATTGGACTTTTAGTACTATTCTCAAATCATATGAGGCAGCGGAACACCGTTTCCCTGATAGCCTGAGAGACCACTCGACCAAGGGCATAGCGTCTTCGTCCGCCCTGTTCAGGGGCGTGACGGCTGAAGATGTCTGTCAAGCTGCATCGTGGTCATCTACGGCCACGTTTTTACGCTTTTATTTACGTGACATGACTGCTGGTTCTCTGTCTCACCCAGTTTTGGAGACGGTACCTGGCAGAACCTCATCTACAACAGAGTCAGGTTAGGTGGGATGGATTTTCTTTTCTTGGGAACGGAGTGAAGATCTCTGCCCTCTAGCCCTCTTATTGTTTGCCCAGCTGGGTCATCTCACTGTCATTGAGTTTCCAAAGGAAGACGAATGGTGGGAGCAGAGGGCCTATATAAGGGGGCGGGCCCTTCCCCCCCAGTTGGGCGAAAAGTAGATTAAATTTATTCAGGTGTGGAGGCAGAAGCCTCAAGGGATAAACCAATAGCGAAGCCCGTTAGAGGGCTTCACATGTACTAATAGAACTGGAGTTACATCCAGGTAACTAATATCTTAACATGGTTAACAACAAAGCAAAATTGAAGGCAAAATAAAGCAATAATGATAAAATTGTCGTCATCTTCAAAGCTGTAACAAAGGGATGTCCACAGGAAACTAAAAGAATGTTCATCATAATCCTCAGCATTGCACCTCAAAGGCTTGGTTCAGTGGAGAAGTTTGCTTCTACAAAACAGTACTTTAATAACCGCAGTGCCGAAAAGGTTTCTCAGCTAAGACAGGAACTCCGAGACCTGAACTACGTGGTGTCCTGAGGGAGGCGCTGCTGACAAGTGGCCGAGAAGAGGGGCACAAGGAAACAGGGCTAAGGAGAGATGTGCCTTATTTCTAGCCAACATTTTTGGGTTTACCAAACAGCTGCCAGGCCTGAAGCGTATCTCACATGCTTGACAGAGGAGGGTAAACATCTATCTTCACAACACCTACAGCGATGCAGCCCGGGAGGAGGACCTTAATGAATGCAGAGACCTGATCAAACCACCTGTGTCAGCCATTGACTTTAGATGACAAAGTTCCCATTTGGAACTTAACACTGACCAGAATCACGGGTGCCAGGGTGCCTTGAACCCAATGGCGTGGTGACAGAAACTGATCACCTAGCTGCACATTGGTTGGACCTAGCCAACGTGTACGGTAAGCTAGTGGAGGTTGCATTGGTGGCAATCACTTCGCAAACACACTTGTGATGATCCATCCAAGCTTAAAAACAGCATCAATTGATTACTGACCAAGGATCTCTTACACGCGCTCCTTGATTAAGTTCCTCAAACAAATCATCTTAATTTGTTGCTGCTGTCGTCATCGCAACCTTAACTTCTCGCTGCAGTCACTGACTGCTGTCTTGGCTTTAATTGAGGATTATGTTTTTCAAAATGGATTATAGCTGCGATTAATCTCCTTTACATTTGCCCCCATTTAACCCAGGTTGATGGAAAACTGAAAAAACGCAGGCTGAGAATGGCTCTTCTAGAAAACGGGCCCATGTCAACATGTATCGAGCAAACCATGAATGGAAATAAAGTGTATATACTGTATTTATTTTTATCACTAGCATGTTTAAACAAATTCTAAATTCTGTCATTTCTTGCGGGTTCATTGTCAACGGCGCCTGGAATCTCAGTGTCTATCCTCGATTTATTTACATGATTCTTTACTTTAATCAAACAATTTTCAACTGATTATCTTTTCTGTTTTTATTTGTTAAATTAAATTTATCTCTCTTGGTTAAACCTTTCTTTTTGCTTCACACTTAATTGTGGGATTTATATAATATGAATGTTATCTTTGTCATGTGAAGGGCTTATTTAAAGTAGGTTCATGAAAGCTTCAGTGGAAATTTGACTTTTACCAAAGAAGATTTATTTTAACTTTCAAAGCATTTCTTCCACCACAGGCCTCTTTCTCACTTTAATCGAGGTGACGTTCCTGCTCTTTGGAAAAATTCTCTTGATTATATTGACGGCCGAAGAAAAATGAGCCTTTGACGATAGAAGCAGAAATAGTAATCTGGCTTTCATAAGTAGGATTAATAACTTGTAATGTATGTGTGTGCTGGCGCTGGTGGGTCTGCTCAATGTAAACAACACGTCCAGTCCGAGCCAAGCACATTTTTAGGATGAATGAACAAACACCTGAGTCACATTTGTTTCTCTGCAATCTTGTTGCACAATTAAGTGAGAAGGCAGACAAAGAGTCGTGTCCTCTGTCTGTCCTTATCTTCCATTTAAAACTGCGTATCAACACATGGTGGAGGAACGAAGTGAAGAGGCACTTGCACCACCAGCGCAATGGACGGACATCCCAGAGCGTCCCAGACATCTGGTGTCCAGATGTTCTGCTTTGCTGCAGATACACTGCAACACACTCAAGCAATCCTTCTCAACTAGCTTTGGGACGCACCATCCTGAAGTCATCAGAAATCAAAATGAAAACTTCATTGAGTTATAATTTCAAAAAACAACCAAAGATATAAAACATGGCGTTATAAGTTACTTACCATAAGTTATTAGTATAGGAGAAGAGTATCGTGTCTGGAATTCTGAACCCAGTTGGATCAACTGCTGTATATTTTGAGTGCAGTGTTTTTCAGGGCTTATACAGTTCTGATTAAATCAAAATGTTTGTTCTACTGGTTGACATTGTTGTTTGAACTGAGTGGATTCTCTTAACATCATCATCTCTTAACATTAAAGGGAAACTATATGTTGATTTAACAGTCTCTTGGACCTCTATTGTACTCCGTATGTGTCTGTTTGTACAAAACTCTATTATTTAAATATTTACATTGAAAATGTGCTTAAGCCCCGCCCACTGAAAACACAAGCTAACCTATCTCGTTTACCATAAACACACTCACTCTGCTGTGATTGGTCAAGCATAGAGGTTTGTCACCACACGTCATCAATCCAGGAAGTCCCCACCTCCAAGAGACTGGAGTGAAGCCATTATTACGTCATAATGAACTCCGCTCTAGTAACCTCTTGTTCGCTGAGAGTTTAGGGGGAGAACTTTATATATTTAAGTAATAAGTTCAGACATGGTCAGGATAACTGACTTCTTGGAGTGGGGTTTTCCTTGTAAAGTTGACCTTTAGGCTCTACCTAGAAAGCAAAAACTTTTACTTTCATAACAATATTATGGTGATACAAACAATGTCACAGACAGGCTGCAAATATGATCATAAGAGGGATTCACCCTTGCACAATCCAGAGGACCCAGTTTGGATCCAGAGATACAAATCGTAATTTAGTTTAGCCTGGTTCACATTAAGCCTGGTTGAGCCATCATAAGTTGAATACTTGAAGGTTTTTAGATAAACTTGAACTCAATTGTTGCTTGCTTTGCCTGCATCCTATCTTCTGGTGTATCCTCGCCCCACAGTGTAGTGTTTTGGTTTTGTCCTCAATTAGATTTCTTAGAGTTGTACAATGTCTAAGCAAAGAGTTTTGAATTTGGGTAATAACTACTGCCACTGCAGGAGCTATTGATTTATGCTGCCGTCCAGGCATGTGTGAGTGTTTGTGTAACGCAAGTGTGTACGTGTGGTGTATGTGTCTCTGTGTGTGTTTGTGTGTGTTGAAAGGACCATTGCTGAGGCCAGCCGAGCAAGCAGTCTGCAGCCATGAACCTTAACACACTAGTCTGGAGTGAAGTAGCCTCTCTTTGGGCACAGTGCCAGTGCAGTGAAGGAAAATACCTCTCCAGCTCCTCTGCATTGATCTGCAACTGGGCCACGTCCGTTCATACCGCCCTACATCACAAACAGCCCTTTTCTTCCATAAGACATCTGACTATATTCCCTTAAACAAAATGAATCGTCCATAGCGGGCAAAGATGAATGAAAAACTCCTGATTTTCTTCAAAAAGCGATGGTAAAGTCAGTGTTAGGAATATAGTGCCGAAAAAGCACTTGTGCCTCATGTAAAAGTGCATTCATAACCTCGTCAATACATGTATTGACGGTTTGTATTGATTGGATGTGACCTTTTTTAAAAATGCTGTTGATGTGTTCATGTAAATTACAGGGGTCAATGTTTATCTTTCAGACAGATAAGTAGTCATCCTCCTCTTAGGAACTTCTGTTTCGGACATATACACGTGTACGGACATGTTTGATCTTCGCCTTCACGACCGTACAACTTGACACAGTTTTTAATCAAATGAACAAAAGCCAATCAATTTTGTGACTCTCTATTGTTGTACCACGAGATATTTAAGGGCGTTTGTACAGTACGAGACATGTGAGTCACTCATCCTTCCACATGAGGCTGTGGTCAAGTGTTTCTATTGATTTTATCGCTGATGGTTGTGAAACGTTTATCAGGTGATAAAAGTCAAAGTTGCACCTGCAGCAGTAGATTTCTTTCTTCGTCTATCATCAGAAATGATGCGTGCGCTGATAAAAGGCCGCCTGTAGGGAAGCACATTCTAAATGTGGACAAAACTGAAACTCTGGTTAATGCTCCTTATGATAAGGTTCCAGGGTTGAGTCAGTACTTGGGTGACTTAGGTCAGTCTGTCAAACTGAGCCTGAGAAACCTGGGTGTTGTATTTGACAAAGACATTCATCTGGTTCAACACTGCAGAAAACTGACCAGAAACTGTTTCCTTCAACTAAGAAAAATCTCTAAACTTAGGAAAATGTTGTGACAGCATGATCTGGATCTTATAATCCATGCGTTTGTGTCTTCTTGCCTGGACTATTGCAACAGTTTGTTTTCATGTCTTAACAAGGAGGAGCTTCCTCACCTCCGGTAATACAAAACTCTTCAGCTAGTATTCTGACCCGCTCTAGTAGAAGAACTCACATTTCCCTGATCCTTAAAACTCTTCACTGGCTGCCAGTTTCTTTCAGGATCAACTTTAAAATTCTGGTTCTTACTTTCAGAACTATTCATGGTCAGGCTCCTCCTTACATCAGTGATCTGATCCAGCCTTACACCCCAGCTCGGGCGCTGAGGTCTGTGGATCAGAATCTACTGATGGTTCCACGCACACGGTTCAGGACCAGAGGAGAGAAATCCTTCCAGACTGTTGCTCCTAAGCTTTGGAACGATCTTCCTCTCTCTTTGATGATCTACTGACTCCTTTAAGAAACATCTTAAGATGTTTTTATTTATTCAGGCTTTTCCTTGATTTTCTGGAACTCCTGTTGTGTTATCAGTTTTATCTTGACCTTTAAAGTATATACTTTATTGAATATTGTTTTGATTGTTTAAGCGCTTCGTGACCCTGGTCTGGAAAAGCGCTATATAAATAAAAATTACTTACTTACTTACTTACTATCATCATCATCTTTTTCCTAAATAAATGTTTTGTTGATGGTCTCAAACATGTGACCAAAAAGATCAAAAACAGAATAAATCCATAAAAGGCCAAAAATTATTTTCCACAGAACTGTATACGGAAAGGTGTTTGATTCAAAGTGTATAGTTGTGTAATACACAAATATATATACTGTATATATACATACAAATGTACTGTTAATATTGAGGACAAGATGAAAACCAATACGTAATGCTTGGCACGGACCTCAGTGAGCTTCTGGGCTCCTTTTCAAACCCACATTTATTTTTCTCACACCTTCAGGCCTCATTTATTAATATTCACTCCTATGGGATGGAAGAATTCTGGCTTGAATGTTGTCATCATAGCTTATAATTTGATTCAATATACAGCCCATATAAGCGCGAAGGATGGCTATTAGTCTTATGTTACCTATCCTCCTATACAAACATCACAAAAGGCAGCAGGAGTGTTTCACTCATGCTTTATTGAATCATGGAAAAGAGGGAAAAAAGCCGTCGCTCTGCTCCTTCCATTAGGAGCTCATTACGGCAAAGCTGCCATTACCAGTCAGTCTTCTGTGTTTCTGTGAAAGCGGATGACCTAAGACTTCAGCTCAGAGCACACAGGGGGTGAAGCCAGGGTTACCTAACAGTCCGCACACATGGTTCTTTGGTCAACTTTCACTCAAATCAGGTCAGGATTTGCTCGCTACCTTTCAAAACTGACCAACTCAGCAATATAGAGATTGGGAGATTGTACAACAAAATCCATTCTTTTTTCCTCACCCCCAATGTTTGGCTTTCTTAAACACGATTGGCTCATTTTGTGTTACTTTTGAACCGATCACCGATCTGAGTGTTCCAATCCTTAGAGGTTTGGCTTTCCTCCCTAACAGCTTTAAGCTTCCGCTGGGATTTGAGCCAGTCTTTCTACGAAACAAGGCCCAATTTTTTTTAACAAGCCATTGACATTCTGCAAGACAAATATGACCTTCGTCACAAATGTTTTAGCCTTATCCTTGTGTTCTGACCCTTTTCTTAGAAATGCGGAATCTTTTCGACCCTCAGAACAAGATTCCCTTAGTCTGACACATAGTTTAAATATTTAAATTCATGTCACAGAGAATGTTTTACTGTTAAAATTCCCAAATTGTTATATGAGAAATAAAGCTATTTAATGTGAGATTTGCTATACAAAATAATTATTTAAATCTTCAGAACATACAAAAAAAAAAAAAACGGGTTACGGGCCGGTACATTTAGGGGCACAATTGTCTGACTCTCCAGTAAGAGGACACCATCACATGCAAAATGTTGTGCCGTGTTTGATGAAATGTGATGTTTTCTGCGTCTCATGGTCAACATTTTAAAGTGTACATTATTTCAGAAGATTGATCAGTCCGTGCGACTGTGGAGCTACTTTCCCTTCCATTTTAACTGCACTGCACACTTTAAACTCTGCACTTGAAGCCAGAGTATTTAAAAAGGATACTTTCAGAATGGTTATCACTAATAATACGTGTTGCGATGTCTGTTTTTCAACTTCTCTTATGAGCTTAAAGCAGAACATTCGTACTTAAAGTTTTATACAAATCCACAAGTTCGTGTTTAGCCCCGAATATGTCGGTCTAGAGAGCAAAGTACTTTAAGAGTGGAGGGGGGTGTGGGGGGTCATGTATTCGTTCTCCTGCAGCTCCACGTGTTGCCACTCGGGGATGGTCCGGATTCCGCTCTCTGATTGGACACACCTTTCTGTCCATCCGAGCCCTTGAGAGGGGCGGGACCGAACGTCACTCATTGGCCCAGAATGAGTGAGTTTTGGGGCTTTTCTCGGCGGGTTCGAGTTGCAAGGTCTGGTGATATAAATAGAGCAGGATGGAGGCGAGAGGCGACAGTGTGGAAAGATGCTGCAACAAGCGCTCCGAGTGTCCGGCAGAAGCGCCTCTCCTCTGCTCAAGCGGATGGAGAAGTGGCTCGAGAGCGCAGCGAGGGGCCCCGAGGGGACCGTCCTCAGGACCATGGACCAGATGCCTGGACCTTCAATGGTCCGCTTCGCCTGGGACTTGTTCGTCAGAGGAGGGATGTCCAACCTCCATCAGCTGCAGGTCAGTTGTCACCGGAGCTTCAGGCAGGTTGATCGCAGCAGGGGGTCCCCGATTATTATTTTTTTTAAATTTTAACGTAAACTAACGTCGTTTTTGTTACTTATCTGACATATTTGGTTACAATCTTCTGAAGATCAGAGTAAACATGTAAAACGGATGTGAAAGCATATAATCAGTTTTATTTATGACTTTTGTTCCATGTTAATTCATATTTTTGGGGGGGTCTTTCCCTTTTTTTATTCTAGTATTTCTTGTCCAAGGAATAAGGACACTGGACATAAAGTACAAAAATATAAACATAGCACAGAAGCTTTTATTCACCAAATAGTCACTGATGGCCTGAAATCATGTCAAATTGTGCAGGTGCATCTGATGCTGTGTTCATGTCACATTTAGATTGTTTCTTTTTGTTATAGATGAATGGCCTGCAGAAGTACGGCCCCATGTGGAAAGCGAGGTTCGGTTCGATCCTGACGGTCCATGTGGCGAATCCAGCTCTTATCGAGCAGGTCATGAGACAGGAAGGTCAACACCCTATGCGCTCAGACAGTTCCTCCTGGAAGGACTACAGGAAGCTCAGAGGGCAGCACTATGGACTCCTGACATCGTAAGGTCATATTTATTACAGAATAATTAATCAGAAGCTTCTGAGTCTGAGTCCATTTCATCTTGATCCAAGACGTGTGCACAGTTGGCCTGAAAAGTGTGATTGATGTGTACAGTGAGGGAGAGGAGTGGCAGGCTGTGCGAAGTCTCTTGGGGAAGCACATGCTGCGGCCCAAGGCCGTGGAAGCCTACGATCAAACCCTGAATGCTGTGGTCACCGATCTCATAAGCAAACTCCGCCTCTGCAGAACACCTGAAGGCCTCATCACGGACATTTCCAATGAGTTCTACTACTTTGGCCTGGAGGGTGAGTTTCAGCTAGAGTCGAGGGGAGTCGTGGATCGCACTCTGGATAAGTTTGGTTATCAGAATCAGATTTTAGTCAGACAGTAAAAATGAAAAAATGAATACCTGCTAGACCTACAAAAGAAATGTACCTCCAACTCCAACGTAATGTAGCATTGATAAACTTTTGTCTTATCTTAAACCTACAAATGTGAACTTTAATAACTTCAGTAACCTAATGATGGTTACAAACAGCAGATAACTGTCAGATACATATGTACAGCAAGAATACGGGCCAAGAGTTAAATGAGTCCCATAAGTCACACATTTCCCAGGTGTGCAGCAACATATAGCTAACTTTTCTTCCAAACCAAGCTGATCCACAACTTCCATCATTCCTTGTTGTCCATACTTGAGCTGTCTATGTGAGTTTTAACAATATTTCTTGCTTTGTCTCCTCCACAGGTATTTCTTCAGTGCTCTTTGAATCAAGACTTGGTTGTCTGGATCCCGTTGTTCCTGAGGAAACAAAGAATTTCATCAATTCCATCAACAACATGTTTAGAATGACGCTTCCGACGATGGGGATGCCCCGATGGATGCATCAGCTCTTCCCGAAACCCTGGAACCAATTCTGCAAGAGCTGGGACTACATATTTAACTTTGGTATGTGTTTGTGTATTACGTTTTCTCCCTCTTCACCTTTTTATGTATTACTTTCACAGTCAATTTGTTACATTTTCAAGCTAATTCCATACCTTGAATGTGTCAATCTCAAGGGCGGGGGGGCCGATATTACATGTGTCCAGCAAACACTTAAGTTACTGTAAAGGGCTTATCAGAAAGTAAGAAGTGTGCGTGAATGAAGTTGTGTTTTGTGTTTGTAAAAGAGTAATTGTCCATTAAAGTGCCCAAAAGTATGACCATGGCTTGGTTGAGTGAACTTTTTCTACCTTTAACTGCGTGTATAATCAGCACTGCTGGAGTATTGATTCCATATCTTCTCTACATCTGCAGCAAAGGTCCATATTGACCAACGTCTAACCGAGGAAGCAGAGAAAATGGATCGTGGCGAGGAAGTGCAGGGCCGCTATCTCACCTACTTCCTGTCAAAGACGGAGCTGCCAATGAAGACGGTGTACAGCAATGTCACGGAACTGCTGCTGGCAGGAGTTGACACTGTGAGCTTCCAGCATCCGCTTGCTACCATCAAACTTCAGCCCATAAATGAATGATTTTATTTTCTACCGTCAGATATCCAGCACAATGTCCTGGTCGTTGTATGAGCTCTCCCGCCACGCCGAGCTCCAGGCGTCAATCCGAGAAGAAGTTTTAAACGTGTTAGATGGTCGACGTATTCCCAACGCTGCAGATGTTACACAAATGCCTCTGCTCAAGGCCACTGTCAAAGAAGTACTGAGGTGAGGATTTCATGCATACGCTGTCTAGATCATTCTGTGAATAGCAGATGCACTAAACATAGTTTTCTCCAGATTGTATCCCGTCATTCCTGCGAACGGAAGAGTTAACACGGAAAGAGACATCCAGGTCGGAGACTACCTTTTACCTAAAAATGTAAGTCACAGTAGATGGTGAAGTTACTCCCGCGGCCTTCTGAAGTGTAATTTACATACAATTAAAAAACACAGGCCTGACTGTAACATCTCTCCTCCCAGACCATGATTACTCTCTGCCAATTTGCAACATCACGAGATCCTGCAGTGTTTCCAAATCCAGACCAGTTCCAGCCACAGCGCTGGCTAAATAAGGACCAGACGCATCACCCCTACGCCTCTCTTCCCTTTGGAGTGGGAAAACGCAGCTGCATTGGGCGACGCATTGCAGAGCTAGAGCTCTACCTCTGTCTCGCCAGGGTGAGTACTGAGTACTGAGTACACTCTGCCACTCCCGTTAGTTGCTTTAACTTTTGGAGATTTACTTGTTTTAGTCATGGTTCAGTATATTAGTCGTAGGCGTCCCAATGTCGCTGAAAATCAGTTTTCAAGGGAAACAAATTCACTATTGTGTCTTCTTTTTTTTTTATCCTAAAAAACTCTTATTTCAATAAATCAATATTCCTTCTTCGTTTTCCTTGTCATTGTGCAACACCCTTTCAGGGTCGCATGCATCACGCTTATGCATATATGACCATCAGTATTCATCCATGACCTAGACACATCTTTTGATGACGTCGTCGATGTTGAGCTGTTACTGCGAGTCACACTTTACTATCAAATTTATTAGAAAGTGTCCAGGGATGACAGTGTTTAGTGCAGATCTAGGGTCAGTGATACTTACTACATCAACACCAACTAGATAATAATCTGCATGAATCTTTAATGAAGCTCTTGTTTTGATTCTGTTTTCAGAAAATATATGTTAGGTCAGTATAATAAAGGTTATAAATAAAGGAACTCAGACATAAATGTAGTTTTGAAAGCATTTCTAGTGTGTCAAACAGTGCACTCAAATAAAGAATATCAGGATGACTTTCATAAGTATTCCTTTAACGTTGTCATCTCTTTGCTCTTTTTCTAGATTCTTATCGAGTTTGACGTCAGGCCAGATCCCGTTGGAGTTAATGTGAAACCCATGACAAGAACAGTTCTAGTTCCTAATAATGTCATTAACCTGCAATTTATTGAACGCTGACCCACTTTTCCGGTCCTGATTCAATCAACGCAAGCCCTTCTACCAACCAGGAAACATCGGAACTGTGATACTCACTGGATTATGTCCAAACATAATTCTGGCCGGGGGGGGGGGGGGGGATTGGGGTCCAACAGGCTCAAAAGCCTTCTTGTATTGTTTGTCGTGGCTGCAGGTGACACAACATGAGGATATAGAAACACTCAAAATCCTGCGTCTACACATGTATTGCTTATTTGCACAACAAGGAGCAGAAAGACTCTTTTAGTTATATTCTAGCAATTGTTTTTTTGAAGAGATTTAAGTGCAACTGGGCCAAATATTCAAAATACTTTTGTGATCGCGCGACATATTCTTGGTGTGAGAAAGAGAATCTTGTTAATGATTCATGACTTTGGAAAAGGCTGACTAATTACGTTTATTAAGCCTTGCTTGAATCTTTTTTTTACTTTTGTAGCATCACAATAAATATGTAAGTATGATTATTAGTAATCCTATTTTTAATGTTTTAAGAAAAACCCAGTTTAAAAAGTATTTTGATAACAAAACCTTTGGAAACTAAAGGCCAGTTTTCTAACAGAAATACCTTTTTACATCTCTTATTTTTCTGCACTGTACGCCAGGTTTTTATAAAATATGTTAATGTAACACTTTATGTCATCATTTCTATGTTCAAGGGTTGTTGTAATCTTGTGTATTCTAACCTAATAAAAAAGGATGTCTTTTAATGGTCTCAGTTGTCACTTGCATCATGTGATATCATGTGAAAAATCGTCAAATTAATAACAAATAAATCTAATTCTGAGATCATGGTCCTCAGTTAGATCTATCGTGGTAAAGAAAGAGCTGAGCCGAAAGACCTTTCATTGTCCCGGTCCATCTATGGTCCTACTCTCATTTATGGTCAACATTTTTAATAATATCCCTCCCTCTGGAGGTGTGCCAGCCATGTCTAAGTGGGGAGAGCGATCAAGGCAGACTCAGGAAACCTTGGAGGGACTATGTCTCCTGCTAGACTGTTTGTGTAAGTATGCTTGTGTGGTATCATTGTGTACCAAGTCACTGCCAATCCTCCTACTCCGGGCTTACATCTTAAGCCTTCTCTCCTGCTCCATAACCAGCAAGAGTCTCCCCCCATCCTAAAAGTCGATGTCTTTCTCTCCTTCCCCGTTATAACATGGGCTGTGATTCCTTTACAATAAACCTTGACTGAAAGTGCCATGTCTGCCATCCTACACCCTGCAGTGACCATGAATACCACACTCTTTCTTTTAAAGTCCTGTTACCACCTTTGCTCCCATGTGACCGTAAGTTGGATGAGGGTTTTCTTCTGCTCATTCTGACCACAGTACTACAGCTGGTATCAGGGTTGTCTGAAGAATCTAGCGGAACCCTCAGCATTTCTTCCAGGTAGATGTTCATTTCACATGGTTGGGGATTGCGTGGTTCTTCTCCTGGGCCCCACTTGTGCAAGTTGTGGTTGGTAGTGAATTAGACACTGATCTCAGCAGAAAAGAAATGGGAAAAGGGTCCAGTCCGTGCAGGTGATGTTCCTCTTGGTAATGTCCCATTTGATCAGAGTTCCTTAATGAGTTAGATCCATGGCCCTTGACCTTCTCCTGATTCTGTACTGTCCTGAATCATGCTCATCCATCACTTATTCCTGCCTTTCCCCATGGTTCCAAGGCCCTGTCTTCCTATGCGCTTCAATGCTGCTGTGCAGCTTCAGTATAATCTTAGCTTGTGCATTATATGAATTAGCTTCCCACTAGCATCTTTTTTTTTATAGTAATGCCTGCATGTCTGACCCGTTTAACCTGGGAGTCTCTGTATGTTATTGCGACTGTTCTTTGCTTCTTTGTATTCCTCAACGGCCCCTATTGTTCGTCCTTTGCACTTCTTCCACACATGTCACTGGAACCTCAAAACTCTTTTCCTTGGCTTAAAGTTAATTCTGGCCCAAGTTTCCATGTGGTCGAGAGAAGTTATCTGCCGGCTCGCCCCTACATGGGTCGTGGTCGTCACAGTGAGGTCGTCATGAAACATCTTATTAGTGGCTGCCAGATGCCTTGCTCCATTTCTGGACCAGCTTTCTTTTCGCAGATGTTATCAAGAGGTTGATTTCCATTAAGAGGGGATCCAAGATTCAACATAGTCTTTATTGTCATTATTAAGTAAAAAATGCCTAATAACTACATTTTGTTGACACTTGCTCGCATTAAAACATTTTTTTAAGTGTGAATAAAGAGCTTTTTAACTTCCATCGATTGTGCAGCCAGTTAGGAGTTATTTTTCCAGGCTTTGCCACTGTGTTGTGAAATAGGCTATGGTTGAATTGTAGTTGGATTGCGCCAAACTAGCTGGTGATCATTCCCCCAATGCAGTGGTGCCCAACCTTTTCCAACTCAGGGCCCTCTTTTAAGTCTCAAAAGCCTTTGCGGCCCACCTCCGACCCCATAAATATGAAGGCATTATAATGCGTTCTCAGACCTTTTTTTTGAAGATTGAACATAAAGGACTGAAAATGTTATCCTTAATAAACACATTATTATGTGTATTTTTATTTTTTATATTATAACATCCACCTTCCCACAAAAAAATGATACTATATTGGAAACGATTTTGCGGCTCACTTGCCATACCTTCGCGGCCCACCAGGGGGACGCGGCCCACAGGTTCGGAATCACCACCTGAATGTGCTTATGGGATTTGATAGTGGTCTAATGCTATATGGATGAGCAAGCGTTGAACTGTTGTGTATTCCAAACATCCTACATTTAGCTGGGAGATGGTTCTGAACTGGTCAATCAGACTGCTTACCAAAAACGTTAAATTAAGGAAAATCTCAGGAAAACTGTATCATAACACAATCTGTAGCTAATAATCTATGCGTTTGTATCTTTTGGTTTGAACTCCTTCAACAGCTTATTTTCATGTCTAAACAAGAAGGAGCTGTCTCACCTGCAGTTAATACAAAAGCGAGAATTCTGACCTGCTCTAGTAGAAGAACTCACATTTCCCCGATCCTTAAAACTCTTCACTGGCTGCCAGTTTCTTTCAGGATCAATTTTAAATTCTGGTTCTTACTTTCAGATCTATTCATGGTCAGGCTCCTCCTTACATCAGTGATCATTCCAGCCTTACACCACAGCTCGGGCTCTGAGGTCTGTGTTTAATGGAGTCTTCTGACCTCTTCAAGAAGCATCTTAAGACCTCTTGGGGCTGCTATGTTTGTCACCTTGTTGCCTTGACCTTTCTATGTTTTAATATTTGTATATATTTATAACTTAGCATTGTTTTGTTGTTAACACGCTTTTTGACCATGGTCTGTAAAAAGCACTTTACAAATAAAGATGACTTACTTACTAAAATGTTACCTTTCTTTTGGACTGCCTTCTTCCTGCACAAGGGAATTGTGCCCTTTCTCCTTCTCTCCGAAGGATTATTGGACATTTATTTTATACATAGTAGAGAAGACAGCTTGGTCCAAGGCAGACGTTTTGGGCTTTAAAGCATTTTTCTAAAGCTCATTAAGTGTAAGCGTCTAGTAAATTACCTGAAATGTGATGTTTAGAGATAAGTAAACTAAGGTCAGATCTCAAAACTGACCTTGTGAGTTATATATAATGATTTGAAATATTTGTCTTTTTTCATATTGCTAATGAGGCAAAAATGATCCTGATCATATACATAGGCGCCTCACAGTCTACGCTATTGATTTGGCTTGTGTTAGGAATGTACCTTTGAAACAGGAAAAGGGTAACACAGCTAGTTCTGAAACGCTATAATTCGAACACAGTTAAAGCCAAGATTATAGTTAAGACAGATTTAATGATCTTTAAAAAAAACTTTATTAGCTCAACACACAGCAACAGCTACATCTGTACAGTGTGTCCTGACTTGGCTCATATTAAAGTTTGGAAAGTGAAACCAGTCATAAAACTGCTCATAAAAGGACCAGATATGACGTAGAGTGCATTACAATGGTGTTTACATTGTAGGTACACTTAATGAAATAAAAAATCCAACATTTAATCAATGACACGTGTGTTTCATTATAGGAATACTGTATATTTGAATTGGATGCAATTAAGACCACCTGTTTATTGTTATACCACCATTTTATAACACCAGCATGCACAAGCATATATATACCAGATCTGTGAAGGCCATTAAATAGCAGTGTAGAGTAATATCCATAAGAAACCTCCATGTCCATTTAATATATTTTTCAAAATTCCAAAGATTTTTATTAATTTCAAAACGTCTGAAGTAGAAATGTTCAGCTTCAATGTCTTCGTAAATAAATCAAATGATTTTAATCATAAACAGATTACATAAAATGTATAAATCATTCAAATAAAAGTATATTCAATTCTACGATTTTACGACACCTGCATTTAATCAATTCAAACTAGACAGACATAGACACAAAGATATTACATTCAAACTTAATTTAATTATTTTACCTCAACAGGCTGTATATTTTTATCTGTTTAATAATAGAAAAGACATCAAGAAACAAGCATTATAAATTATTCGTTTGTATATGATTGATTCATAGTTTGTTTAAAACAAAAAGTGCAATGCTGGATCATTTTTAAGCAATTTAATTTTAGAGTAAACGTCTTGCAAGGTACATCGATCTTACCTTGTTAAATCACAACGTAGCGCGATTTATTATTTTTTTAAGAATCTTAAAATAATAGCTATAGTGTTTGCACAAACATGATATGCTGTTTCACTTCCGACCTCAAGGTGGCAATGTTGCTCAGCAGAGACCTGCCACCGCCATGATATAGTTATGCGAGCAAGGCTGTTAGATGAGGAGCTAGCATTGCTTGTGTTCTAGTAGCAAGTCTGATTGATTATGAGAGATAGGCGAAAATAAATCAAGGAGGCGATATTGTATACTTTACAGGATCATTTAAAAACGATAAAGCTTTTAAAATTAAATAAAAACTGCTCCCTAAGCTAAGGACTTGATGAGAAAAGGTGAGTCGTTATTGCTAATAGTAGCTTTGCTAGCTGACCCTTTTCAACGATTAAATAAATATATTTAGCCATCATGTGAAAAATGATCACACCTGCAAGTGTTGTTTACATTTTGGCGATGTCAAGTGTGTTTTCCGTTTTAAAGACTAGCACTATTGCAGAAAATGGCATCGATTGCTCACTAGGCCCCGCTGCTAATGCTCGATGTAAACAAAGTGGACTGTTCCTTCCTCCCAGCTATTTACATTCGTGTTTTCTGCTTTTATTTATTTAAGTAAACGTTCTAATGGGCTTTTCGTATTCAGCTTAGCTTGACAATATTCTATTTGTTGGAGTTATGATTTGCACCATTTACAAACCAGACACGGTAGTTGGCTGACAAAATTTGACAGGTCGTTGCTCTGTATTTTTTGTGTTAAAAACGATACCTTGCTTCGCCTTTCTGCTTTCTGTGTTTAACCATGGTCGATGTGTGTTATGGCTAAAGCGGTTTGTATAAATGAGGGATCCTCCTCTTCGGTTAAAAATGATTTAAAGGTTCCCCCAGCAATTATGTACATATAAATATAAATACTCACTCAAACTGGATGAATTCTTCCAACTTAAAACAACAACATCCATTATTTAAACTTCTGCAAGGATATAGACATTTGTTTAATTAAAATGCATTTCTCACATTATAAACGGTGACCAGTGCAATCCTACACACTCATTCATATCACAGTATGAGACCGATCAATCAGGATCAGTGTTAGTTGCAACTGAAACCACATTATAAATAGCATTATTTTACTTCAGAAAAGATCGCCAGATCATCCCTACCCACTCTCTTATCGGGGCTTATTGGGCAGGACTATTAAAATAGTACCACATATAACAAAGTTCTTGGTAGAAAACCACACCTTAACAACAGAGAACTTGATCTTTGCAAAAAAAATTAACCTCTAAAAGTCCATGAAGTTAAAAGAACAGAAAATGAAAAGTCAAGTTTAATATACAATATACATGCTTTTCTGTGTCTTGTAAATTTGCAGATGCAGGCCAGTGACCTTGGTGTTGGTGCCCAAATCGCAGCAGGGTGTGGTCATAGTCGGTCTGAGGATGAAGAGTCGTTGGGAGTAAAAGATGTGAAAAGAACTGCGACACAAGCATTTGGATTGGTCGTGCCCAAACGCAGAAGTTCATCCAGGTTTGATAGTTACACGTTAATTTCTTTTTCTTTTTTTAAGTTGAGATCACCCAATATCTTGTTTCTCCTGCCTCAGGTCGATAAAGCGAAAGAAGTTTGACGATGAGTTAGTCGAAAGCAGCCTTGTCAAGTCCTCGACCAGAGTTAAAGGTCCTCCTGTCATGGAGCCTGTCCGCTGTTCAGGAATTGAACCATCCTCCAGCGAGAAAAAGAAGGTAGTTGGTTAAATGTACACAAAAACGTGAATATACCATGTGAATTCATTGTCAAAAATGTTCCTTCTTTCATCAGTTGACAAAAACGGGGACGTCTTTATCGCAGCCCCTCATGATGATGATGAACCCGACTCCCCTTGCCAAGAGAGTGAAGAAAAGTAAACAGCTACTACATATTACTAAAGATTTGGGTCGCTGGAAGCCCACAGATGATCTTCTGCTTATAAATTCTGTATTACAGGTAAGTTTTAGACTTTGAACCAGCAAAATGATTACCATTATAAAGATGATTAAATATACATACAAAATGTACAGTCTGGAGTTTTCAGACATGAGTTGACCTCTGCCCGTTAGATAAGTGAGTCTGTCACTCACTCACCAATTTACAAAACTGATGTTAAGAGAAAGTGGACATTTATTAACGTTATCCTTGAGAGGCAGCATGTAAACGCTTGCAAGTTACTTTAAAACTACCTAACCTAAAAGAGAAATCAGCCTTCTGAACTGCACAACATTTCATTCCAACAAGCAGAATTGATAAAGACATGTTTACATCAGACATTTTCATTCAGATCTTTTATACCGTAAATAATTTATCCATGTAAACGCAGCACAAGCCTACTCTATTTGAATTGAAAGAGATCTTAATTTCTAGTTCCTCTTTTTCCAGACCACAGACCTCACCTCCGTTCATTTAGGAGTCAAGTTCAGCTGTCGTTTCACCTTGCGGGAGATAAAGGAGCGATGGTACGCCCTCCTCTATGACCCTGTCATCTCAAAGTAAGAACTCTTTTCCTGTCATCCATTCTAAATCCCAGTTTTTCACTTGCTTATAATGTTTTATATTGTTGACTCTTTGTGTAGACTGGCCTGGCAGGCGATGCGGCAGCTTCATCCTGAAGCTATAGCAGCGATCCAAAGCAAAGCTCTTTTCAGTCAGGCAGAAGAAGCGTTACTGGCCAAGATTGGTTCTGTAAATATCTAATTTCCTTAAACAATTGATACAAATATTACGTGTTGGAGCTTCTCTTTTATTAAAAAGAAGAATATATTATTGAAACTATCTGATGAAATGTGTTTTTATCACTCTTTTTCAATCAGACCAGTCAGCCCAAACTGGATGTGTTCCAGGACCTCCTGAGCAAACACCCAAGTGTCTTTCACCAATGTCGCACCCCCAAAAGTCTGCTTGTCCACTGGCAGCTTCTGAAGCAGTACTACCTGCTGGCTGACCAGAGTGGTGAGTTGAGATATCTTCACACGCAGTGTCGAATTCAGGTTCAGACACACAGCCTTCCTCCATCATTATTTATTTATTTTTTACTTTTCCTTACTTAACCAAGAAAGTTCCCCTGATCACTTTTTCAAGGGAGTCCTGGCTGAGATGCAAACAAAACTGTTAAAGATGTTATGTTTGAAACATTGACGGGTTAATAAATCTTTTCAGAATGGAGTTAAAGTCAGACTTGGGAGCCTGATTCTGTCTGTAGGAAGATGATACTGAAAAGCTATCATTGCTCCTCTTACTGTCGTTGAACTTGGGACAGTGAGTGTGTAGACATCCTGGGAGCAAAGGACCACACACTCAAATTAAGTGTATGAGTCCCTTTTTTATAAACCTGTAAAAGTGTCTGCCAAGAGCTCAGAGCTCCAACATGGGAGTAGATCTCACAATGATGCCCGAGGGCTTTGTGAGTTCAGCATACGTTGTGTTCCAACGTGGGAAAGTATGTATGAAACCCACTGAATCCCATAGTCCAGTACTGGAAGAAATGTTGCTGCAACAAGTCTCTTCCCTGCATGTAAAGAAAAACACAACCCGTTTCTCAACATGAGCCTTAGATTTTTGACAAGAGATTCAACTTGAGGCTTAAAAGACAGCAAGACATTGGTTTAAATGTTTTATGTATGCTATTCGTAACTGACATAAAGAAGCTTGTTAAGGGAGTACAGTTTGTTTAGAGTCTAAGTGGGGTGTTATTTGGATGTAATTCAGTGACATTAATGTATTTATAAAACTTTTTCAAGCTATAGAATTGACTTCCTGAATGATCTGTTTTCCTTCAGTCCAGCCTCTTCCAAAAGGTGACCAAGTCCTGAACTTCTCTGATGCAGAGCAGATTGTAGAAGAAGTCAAACTGAAGTAAGAAACCTTTTCCAGACTGGGTTCTTCTCTGCAATTAATAGTAGCAAATGTAGATTTGAACTGACTCGCATGTGTCTACAGGGAGAGCAGGGATGAAGTTCTGGAACACGGTGAGACCATCGAAGATGTCTGTGATCAAGTGATTCAAGAACGCTTTTGCCTGAACTTTTTTTTTTTGTCATTTCTAGAGTTGACGATTTCTGATCGTCACCAGAAGAAGGAGATAAGACAGCTGGAGCAGGAGTTGCCTCGTTGGCAGGTCCTGGTCGACACTATTACAGGTAAACAAATGCAGAATTGTTTTAAAAAAAATGGCACAAACAGGTTTTCATTTTTGCCAAAATGTGAATATTTTAAGTAATGTTTATTCAGAAGTTACCAAGATGCATGACGGGAAAACATTTTTTGAGAAAAGAAGACATTAAAAAATGTTATATTGTCAGAGCTGAAATATAAAAATGGAGATTTACAAAAGGCATCAAAACATCTTAGAAACAGAGATTATGATTTAATCATAAAAAGTTCAATTAAAATGCATAAATTATTCATAATTGTCATAACTGTCAACTAAATTGTTTATTTGTTGAATGTAGCATTAACGTATTTTCGCACGGAACACAAGTACTCCAGGAACCAAGCTTTTCAAAAAAAGAGACTAGAATACAAATGTAGCTTTAAACAAGGTTCGAGGGTGAATCTCTGACCATGTGTTAAATATTGATGTCTCCAGGGATGAGCATGCCGGACTTTGACAACCAGACTTTGGCAGCTCTCCGAGGGCGGATGGTCCGTTACCTCATGAGGTCTCGAGAGGTGTGTGGAGATTTCTTGAGAATTATTATCTGTGATGCTGATCATCACTCGCGCTCCTCCCTCAGATCACGCTCGGGCGAGCCACCAAGGACAAACAGATCGACGTGGATCTGTCGTTAGAGGGACCCGCCTGGAAGATATCGAGGAAACAAGGTCTGTTCACAGTTTGGGGTTTTTGTGAGTTTTGTGTTAACTAAGTTGCTGCGTTACAGGAATAATCAAACTCAAGAACAACGGGGAGTTCTTTATCGCCAACGAGGGCAGGAGACCCATGTACATTGATGGTCGACCGGTTCTGTCTGGGAATAAGTGGAAGCTAAACAACAACTCTGTGGTGGAGGTGAGTCAGGTCAGGTTTATAGGCTGGACCGGGAGACGGGTCTCATTGTTTCTTTCTCCCGACAGATCGCAGGACTTCGGTTCGTGTTTCTGATTAACCTTGAACTCATCTCGCTCATAAAAGCCGAAGCAGCCAAGATGACGCAGCAGTGAGTCGTTACCAGCTGACGAAGAATCCCAACTCGCCTACGAGTCTCTCAGCCTGTCCTGTGTCATCATCAACATTTTTTGTAGTGCCTGTCATGTCCACGTTGTTTCGTAGATTCTGTTGGTAGACTTTTTCCAGTGATCAGAGTTTTATTTAAATTCTGGAATAAAGTTTTTAAAATACATTTGGTCAAAGTTCTTCAAGTTTTTACAAAGCTGTGCGGCGCTTTAAAGACTCTAGGAGCCCAAATATACATCTGGACTGAACTTTATTTATTCTTGTCTTGTTTTCCACTTATCCGGGTTTGGTTCACAGGGGCAGCAGCTTCAGCAGTGAGGCCAAGACTTTCCTCGCCCCAACTACGATGTCTATCTCTTCCCAGGGGGCGCCCAGATGTTCACAGACCAGCTGAGAGACCTAGTCTCTCCAGAGTGTCCTGGGGTCTACCTTGTGGTCTCCTAGCGATGGGACATGCCCCTGAACACCTCACCAGCGAGGCATCCTGAAGGAGCAGCGGTTCTACTCCCAGCCACTTATCCGCGACCTTGTTCTTTCAGTCACTACCCTTTGTTCGTGACCATGGGTGAGGGTAGGGACATGCTGTACATCCACTGGTACAACATTGCCTTTTGGCTCAGCTCTCTCTTCTCCACTACGGATCAGTGCAGCGTCCGCAGAATGCAGATGTCGCCCCAATCCACCTGTCAATCCCACTTCTCTCAGTTTTCATCCCTGCAATTTCACACCAGGCCGTGATCATTTCTAGCAAGAGCTGAAGGTCAATGTCTGATGAGGCCAATAGTCATCCACCAAACTAGACCCCCCTCAACACACCGTCCATAAAGGTCGTAAACGGAATCGGTACAGTAAGGACAAGGACAATCGGGCCATGGTAGTCTTTCATAATGAAACCGTGCAACGCGTTAGTAGTGAAATCTCTGATCAACTGTAGTCGATCACTACAGCAGCAGAAGGTAAATAAACGATAAATGCTACCTATCTTTTTCTTTTTGTTCAGTGTTGAGGCATTATTTATAGTTTTGCATTAGCCGTAATAAAAGGCATTATGTTTGAACTAGAATATTTATAGATGAATCATTTCTGCCTCGAAGTTATGAATAAATTCTAAAATATTATCTTGATGAAAAAAGATAAAAGCCGGATTTTAAATGTCATTTTTAAGGAAGTGTGATTATATTTCAGAATCCACATGGTTTGTTTGAATGCAATGAAATTGTAACAAACTGAGAAAAGCTTGATTTGTGACTGGTGTCTCACAGTTGTGTGTGTGTAGAACATTTGTTTTTGGTCAAATGTTTTGAGGGCAATTTGATTTACATCCAGTTTGGCACGGCCTCTGGTCTCAAACTGGAAATTAACCTTTAGTGGACCGTTAGCGTATGTTTACCTGGATGACACACCTCGTTCTGGCCGATGTGTGTGACATGTGGAGGATCTACTTAATTATACAGCTGCAGGAAATGGAAAATATACGTGTGCGTATACTCTACATAGTTCATGTAAAGTATCGCGCATTCGGTTTTCTCCAGTCATGAGGCGCTCTTACACCGTTCACCTTTACGCTAATATCATTGTATGTACTGTTTAAAAGTTTGGCATTTCTGTAGACGTTTTGTTATCTATTTATTTGTGTGTTGTTATTCATTTTCGTGCAATTGTTAAAAGGTTTTAGATCATTTGTTCATTGGAGTGCTTTGAATCATTTAATATTGTAATGGTTACACATGTTCTTGTTAATGTTGCCAGAGTTATAGATTGTCTCGCGAGACCAGAGAGTTGATCAGGAATTGCAATTTGTCCTCGACACAGATGCTAGCATCATGGGAGTGGGCGCGGTCCTGGCACAAAATGGAACTGAAGGTGAGAAGGTGGTGGCATACTTCAGCAAGTCCTTCAAAAGGCTGAACGTCGAAAATTGTTTCTCAAGACAGGAACTTCTGGCCTTGGTTGCAGCCATAAAACACTTCAAGTACTATCTGTGTGGCCGACCATTTGTCGTTAGAACGGACCATTCTGCACTGCAGTGGCTAACGTGTTTCCGAGAGCCAGAAGGACAGGTGGCGTGGTGGATCGAAACGCTCCAGTCCTATGATTTCACAGCGGTGCACAGGGCCGGAGCTAGACACTCAAATGCAGATGCCCTGTCCCGTCGCCCCTGTGCCTCAGTGGGGTGCCGGTTCTGTGACAAACACAACAGGAACAAGACCCAGACCTGGTGGTGGAAGGATCCATTTCAAAAATCTTTAAAATATTTTGTACAGAAAGGCACAATCTACATGACATGTAATGCAAGGACATATACTTTGGAAGAAATTGTGATTGACTTCACTGACATAGGTCTTGGGGGAAAAAAATTAGAATGATATACGGGTTGAAGTTGTTGCACAGAGGATGGTAACAGAATGAATACAAGGTTCAGCATGTCCAGACTCATCAGGTCATATAACGGCACCCACTTAACAAAAGTTTTAAAGGTATTTTATGTATATATTTTTTAATACTGTTTTTTTTTGATTGAAGAAACTTTTTTTTTTATTATTGAAGAAAATAAAATATATGTAATTAAGAAACAAATCTACCCCCAAACTCCTACTGAAAGCATGACTGAGCACTCCAGATATGAACTTATTTGACTGGAGACACACAAACAGTCATAGACTACATATAAAATTTAGAAAAAAAGGGACTTGATCGCCTCAGAGCTGCAACACAATGTCCCGTTATAATCCCAATGATTTTAATAGAATAAATAGTTTTCCATGTATTTAGATCAGAAATCCGCTGTTATGGAATATTTAATTACCTATCTCAAGGACACTTGCTGGAAAATGAATTTCAAACGGGTGGCCAAGATTCTTTGGCAACTTCTCCCGCAGACTGTCAATATATATTTGTTGCCACATCACGAGCACGACTGAGCCAACGTACGTGAACGCAGCACCAGTCAGTCCAATGAGACGTTCAGCGCAGTTCGGCTAATATCTGGACTTTCTCGTCGGTGGCAGAAGAGGCGACAGAGGAGAACCGAGTTGTGAGTTGCATGAGTTGTTATTAAGATCATTGTTATTTAGTTCACACAGGTAACATAGATGTATTTTTGTTATACTGTTAATGTTGCGAGCAGAAGTGAGATTCCTGGAAATCTGCACCGTGTTGGCTAACATGTTAGCTGAGTTAGCTGTGTGTCAACTTTACACTGTTATTGACTTTTTTTTTAAACTACGGCGACGAACAGTTGCTTTTGGTTCGGTGTCTCACGAATGGTTAAAATACGAACATCCACAAGCCAAGTAATTTAATTTAATGTTTTAATGTTTTTAACACGCATTATTATGCAACTACTATGTATTAAATACTTATGTTTATGAAGCGTAAAAACTTGTCGATTCGTACTATAAACGTCAAACAATTCAAGGGTTATGGGGTCAAAATCGAAAATAATATCTAGAATATCCTAATAGTTAATAGATTTTATTGCATGTATTTATATTTATATATATTATATGTATTTCAGGGTGTTCACAATTTGGTCCCCAGTTCACCCTTTGACCACTTGGCCAAATCCAGCTCCTACTTTTTAATTTTTCTCTGATCTATGTTCTTTATCTTTATCTGTAGACTTAGATTGTATCGTCTTGTTCTTTCTCTTTATTTCTCTTTGTTCTTGTTCTTATTTTATTTTTGATTTTGATTTATTTTTTTTATGAAAAATTGCTGTATTTGCTGTGGCTATTGGAAAAAAAAACTATTTCCCGAAGGAGACCTCCTGAGGGATCAATAAAGTTCTACCTTACCTTACCTTACCTTACCTTACCTTACTTCCACAGTACACAGGAGGTTTCAATACAATCTTCCTTTATTGACTTTAGCTAAAGAACTGAATACATAATCAGTTGCTTTTGTATATAAGTAGAGGGTCAAAGGGAGGGTGATGTGTGATTTTATTTACCTAAAACATTAGTATTAGCTCTGGTACTGGTTACATACACAAGCAGTTTTATCCTACAGCTCAGGTAGAAAGGTCAGTGATCCGCCCCAAATTGAATAACGCTCACATTTATTGACTAGTGAATGAGTGACCGGCGGCCGTTGTGATTCATTTTCTGGCAGCACATCAGTTCCTTAAGGTTAGTTAAAAACCAATCGGTGAAATATGAGTTTAATCCCAGGAATATTGATTTAAGAATACTGTGAATTCTTAAAACATCATTGCATAGATCGTAGTAGATAAGATGTTAGTTTGAGTTTTTATCAATGACTTAGAAGGTAGCGTGAGTGGTCCCCGATAATGTTTCAAAACATCAACACATTGGGTGTAGTGTTGATAAAGACTCACGATAGGTTTCACTAGTCCATGTACATTGAAACAAAGCTGTGGCTAGACTGAGACCTGATGGTCCTTGACCTGTGACTCTGCTCCTAAATGAAAGTGGACTATGTAAACATGCCAGAAGCCTGGAGAAAATGTCTGTTTTGAGATTGTGCAAGAATGAGTGAGATTTAACTGTTGTTCATTATACACGTTGATTTTTTTTTAAAACACTGATGATTAAAAGTAATTTTTCAGTGGTTATTTGACTTGACTTGTGAAATTTCTCTCGGTATTCGTAGCAGCTCGTGTGGATATAGATTAATATATTTAAATGTCATTTTGATTCAGACTTACTTACAATATCGATGGTAACTAGTTTGTTTATTCACAGTTTATGACCTGCTACGACTAACCAGTGAGAAGTAGCAATGGCAGGCATGTTGAAGATAACATTATCTTAATGACTACAGAAGCCTGATAAGCAACCAACCTGTAAAGGTGATTTAATTCCTAAATGTGTTCAGTTACGAGCGGGTGGACCTGATGACTTCAAATGTATCAGGGGTGTGGTCGGGATCTCGGGATTCTGTTTGTTGTCAAAGGTAAATATGTGCTGATGCTTGAAGATTATCTGTACTCGTGTGTTGTTGTAGGACAGGAAATAGAAACATTTAAGCAAACAACAAAAACAAATAGTTAACAAAAAGAAAAAGGTGCTTAAGATCAAGGATTAGCACACATTACAACCCTTAAATTAGGGATTTGAATAAATGTCAATCACTGAGAATGACTGTGTGGCATATTTTATGGACTTCTACAAATGTTGAAAATGATACTGAACTCTCATATTTTATTTTTCTCTTCCAATCTTATATCTTCTTTCATTTTCTATAATAATTGTTCCTATAACCTGGTATTTCTATACATTGATCTTAAACGAGTTATTATTATAATTGAAATGCATGATTCTCACACCTGGATCGTGGGACGACATTCAAAATGAAAGTATCACCGATGATATTTTCTTATCCAAAGAAAACCTGGACGAGTATATGTGGACGAGTCCACTTTACATTGATGTAATACACATGCTCAGGGGAATTCCTGATGAATACAAGTTGGGTGATCCAATTGCTAAAGTTTGAATCACTATTTCTTTGGATCACACCTAAGGTTGACAGAATTCACTTCATATATTGTAATGCTCCGAGATTGTTTAATTATGTGGTTCCCATTGAAATCTCACTGTGGCGTCGGTGAAAATGCTATTGTCGGGTGCTTCGATTTGATAGTTCCAGTTGATGTTTGCGTAGGAATTTTTTGGCCTGTTGTGGATGCTGTTTGGTGCCATGCACCAGAGCACTGATGACAAAATAGTTCTATCTCCAAAGATGCCGCTGACGTTCTTTTTCGAATCAAGACGCAGAAAGACAGCTATTTTTGGGAAACTGGGAGGGAAATCATTTATATGAAGGTGGAATTATGGTGGAAAACTGAATAAGATCTTTTCACTGCGTGCCTTGGCTCTGGACGCAGACGAGGAGGACCAGTCGAAGGGACTGGACTACTGAGGATGGTCATGGATGACCTTGGGACGAAGGCCCCAGTCGTGGGCCCAACAAAAAAGACATTTTACATTATGGACGAATGATGGTATTTACAGTTTCACATAGAGAGCATTTGCAGGTACATGTTAACACGGTGGTGTAGGGAATGGTTTGAGAAAAACAAATTAGATGAAATAACCTCAAGATATTCTCGTCCCTGATCATTCCTTCACAGATGGAAGCATAAAGAACTGGTAGCAAGTGTGACCGAGATTGGCCTCATGCAATGCTCTTAATTTGAAAGCCGTACTTTTTGGAGGTAGATTTGTTTCTTTATTATTCATTTAAAAAAGTTACTTTTATCAAAAACGATTTCAATCCAAAAAGAAGTTAGTTGAAACCAAAAAAAATACTTTGGTGTAAAAAAAAGTAACTTAATTAATTGAGTGTACTTTTGTCATTTTTTTGTGGCATGGCCATATTATGGGTATATTATGGACAGTTGTGAAAGACAAAGTGGAAGGATTTCAGTACACAGGAGGTTTCAATACAATCTTCCTTTATTGACTTTAGCTAAAGAACTGAATACATAATCAGTTGCTTTTGTATATAAGTAGAGGGTCAAAGGGAGGGCGATGTGTGATTTTGTTTACTTAAAACATTAGTATTAGCTCTGGTACTGGTTACATACACAAGCAGTTTTGTCCTACAGCTCAGGTAGAAAGGTCAGTCATCTGCCACACATTAAATAAAGCTCACGTTTATTGACTAGTAAACTTACATTGAAACAAAGCTGTGGCTAGACTGAGACCTGATGGTCCTTGACCTGTGACTCTGCTCCTAAATGAAAGTGGACTATGTAAACATGCCAGAAGCCTGGAGAAAATGTCTGTTTTGAGCTTGTACGAGAATGAGTGAGATTTAACTGTTACTCATTATACATATTGATTTTTTTGACACACTAATGATTTAAAGTAATTTTTTATTGGTTATTTGACTTGTGAAATATCTCTCGGTATTCGTAGCAGCTCGTGTGGCATCAGGTTAGATCTGCCAGCAACGTACTGCTATGATATAGTTAAAAGTTTGATTTAAATGTCATTTTAATTCAGACTAACTTACAATATCGGATGTATATGTATTCACAGTTTATGAACTACTACTTCTAACCAGTGAGAAGTAGCAGTGGCAGGCATGTGTAAGATAACCTTATCTTAATGACTACAGAAGCCTGATAACCGCAGATAAACCCAAATTGCCCCAAGTGAAAGAGCTACCTTTATTGTGCTCATAAATAATGTTCCCTCTAATGTATTAGCATCTGAGTGGTCCCTTGCACCACTGTGAGCGACACCAGACACACTGTAGTCAGGCCAGTATCACATCCATTCAATATGAACTTGATATAATTGTTAGTTTATAACATGAACCTGTCATCTTTGATAATTAAATATCTGCCTTTTAGCTAAAATAATATGATTTAAATGTCAATTTCTCTAAAACTCTACATCGAAATAATATTTTCTGGGACAGTAGTCTACATCTTCAAGAAGAAATGGCAGTGAATGATTGTTACCCATGGAGTGTACTGCTTTATAACATCTTAAACTTGCTAGTTTAAAGGGCCTGAAACCAATTAACTAGGTGGAAATCTACATTAAAGTGTATGATAATGATAATGAGGATTATAAGGCAGATTCAATGCTCTTAATTTGTAAAGTTCATTTCCTACTTCTAAATGACTTTTGGACTGTGAAGTCAAGCTTGGACACCATCGATTCAAGTCAAGACTGAAGAAGCCCAGAACGATGGATGGCTCGACCACAGTAAGACGTCAGCACTGTTATATTTAAATGTTACGTTACGACGACTCAAATCACACTGTTGTGTTATTAAAGATGGAGACGCCAGTGTATCTTTTGATTCGATAATATTGCGTGGTGCCCTTCTGGCCGTGGTTGTTTTTTTTAATGACCTCAAATGATTATAAATGTTCAATGTTGCCAACTGTACCAAAGTACATGTATCAGAATCAGAATCCTTTATTTGTCCCGCGAGGGGAAATTCGGTTTACACAGTAGAGCAATATACAAACAAATAAAAACATCCAGAAATAAAATAATAAAATGAAAAAAATCTAAATAGAATAAAATGTGTATGCATACACACAGACAATGGCAATACAAGTCATTCTGATTCTGAACAATCTCACTTTTTGCAATGTTGAGCAAAAAAAAACACGCAATTAGTTCATTTTCCATAATCGAAAACTGTATATATAAAATCCTAAAAACTACAAAGTCAGACTCGTTGAAGCCCGTAAAAAGTATTTTGAGTTGTGAGTGACATTGATGCATGATACTAGATCAGACCCAGCCTTAGTTGATAAGTTGAAGTGGAGTTGAGACCCCCACCATCCCATGTTTACTTTCCCGTGGCCTCTTGTAAAACATAACCTTGCTACTGGTTTCGTCAATTGAGGAGGAGTGGATTTATGGACTGAGGCAAGGGCATTACAAAATTAGTAATACTCAAATGCCTGTTTGACCATCAACAGTCAGTGAGAAGCTCCTGAGTAGCTGAAAGCTACTCGAGTCCCCTGCAAACCCTATTGACTAAATCAACCTAAATAGAAAACAAATGATGATGATCAAAGACAATCAAATGCATACAAACATCTACCTGTTCCTTAAATGTTAAGAATATTTTTGTTTTTGCATTCAATTGAGGGTTATGAGATTGTAAAGGTGTTTAAATTCCTAAATGAGGGATGTGTTCAGTGACGAGCGGGTGAACCAGATGACTTCAAATGTATCAGGGGTGTTGGTCTGTTTGTTGACAAGGATAAATATGTGCTGGTGCTTGAAGATTAGATTAGATTAGAAGATCTGTACTCATGTGTTGTTGCAGGACAGGAAACAGAAACATTTAAGCAAACAACAAATACAAATAGTTAACAAAAAGAAAAAGGTGCTTAAGATCAAGGATAAACACACATGGGCCCTTTCCGTTAGGGATTTGAATAAATGTCAATCACTGAGAATGACTGTGTGGCATATTTTATGGACTTCTACAAATGTTGAAAAAGATACTGATCTCTGATTATTTTATTTTTCTCTTCCAATTTTCTACCTTCTTTCAATTTCTATAATTATTGTTCCTATAACCTGGTATTTCTATACATTGATTTTAAACAAGTAATTGAAAAGCATGATTTTCACACCTGGATCGTGGGACGACATTCAAAATGAAAGTATCACCGATGATATTTTCTTATCCAAAGAAAACCTGGACGAGTATATGTGGACGAGTCCACTTTACATTGATGTAATACACATGCTCAGGGGAATTCCTGATGAATACAAGTTGGGTGATCCAATTGCTAAAGTTTGAATCACTATTTCTTTGGATCACACCTAAGGTTGACAGAATTCACTTCATATATTGTAATGCTCCGAGATTGTTTAATTATGTGGTTCCCATTGAAATCTCACTGTGGCGTCGGTGAAAATGCTATTGTCGGGTGCTTCGATTTGATAGTTCCAGTTGATGTTTGCGTAGGAATATTTTGGCCTGTTGTGGATGCTGTTTGGTGCCATGCACCAGAGCACTGATGACAAAATAGTTCTATCTCCAAAGATGCCGCTGACGTTCTTTTTCGAATCAAGACGCAGAAAGACAGCTATTTTTGGGAAACTGGGAGGGAAATCATTTATATGAAGGTGGAATTATGGTGGAAAACTGAATAAGATCTTTTCACTGCGTGCCTTGGCTCTGGACGCAGACGAGGAGGACCAGTCGAAGGGACTGGACTACTGAGGATGGTCATGGATGACCTTGGGACGAAGGCCCCAGTCGTGGGCCCAACAAAAAAGACATTTTACATTATGGACGAATGATGGTATTTACAGTTTCACATAGAGAGCATTTGCAGGTACATGTTAACACGGTGGTGTAGGGAATGGTTTGAGAAAAACAAATTAGATGAAATAACCTCAAGATATTCTCGTCCCTGATCATTCCTT
Source organism: Callionymus lyra (assembly GCF_982586985.1). Lineage (NCBI taxonomy): Eukaryota > Metazoa > Chordata > Actinopteri > Syngnathiformes > Callionymidae > Callionymus > Callionymus lyra. The sequence continues at coordinate 13,955,940 of NC_141827.1, forward strand.
CACAGATGGAAGCATAAAGAACTGGTAGCAAGTGTGACCGAGATTGGCCTCATGCAATGCTCTTAATTTGAAAGCCGTACTTTTTGGAGGTAGATTTGTTTCTTTATTATTCATTTAAAAAAGTTACTTTTATCAAAAACGATTTCAATCCAAAAAGAAGTTAGTTGAAACCAAAAAAAATACTTTGGTGTAAAAAAAAGTAACTTAATTAATTGAGTGTACTTTTGTCATTTTTTTGTGGCATGGCCATATTATGGGTATATTATGGACAGTTGTGAAAGACAAAGTGGAAGGATTTCAGTACACAGGAGGTTTCAATACAATCTTCCTTTATTGACTTTAGCTAAAGAACTGAATACATAATCAGTTGCTTTTGTATATAAGTAGAGGGTCAAAGGGAGGGCGATGTGTGATTTTGTTTACTTAAAACATTAGTATTAGCTCTGGTACTGGTTACATACACAAGCAGTTTTGTCCTACAGCTCAGGTAGAAAGGTCAGTCATCTGCCACACATTAAATAAAGCTCACGTTTATTGACTAGTAAACTTACATTGAAACAAAGCTGTGGCTAGACTGAGACCTGATGGTCCTTGACCTGTGACTCTGCTCCTAAATGAAAGTGGACTATGTAAACATGCCAGAAGCCTGGAGAAAATGTCTGTTTTGAGCTTGTACGAGAATGAGTGAGATTTAACTGTTACTCATTATACATATTGATTTTTTTGACACACTAATGATTTAAAGTAATTTTTTATTGGTTATTTGACTTGTGAAATATCTCTCGGTATTCGTAGCAGCTCGTGTGGCATCAGGTTAGATCCGCCAGCAACGTACTGCTATGATATAGTTAAAAGTTTGATTTAAATGTCATTTTAATTCAGACTAACTTACAATATCGGATGTATATGTATTCACAGTTTATGAACTACTACTTCTAACCAGTGAGAAGTAGCAGTGGCAGGCATGTGTAAGATAACCTTATCTTAATGACTACAGAAGCCTGATAACCGCAGATAAACCCAAATTGCCCCAAGTGAAAGAGCTACCTTTATTGTGCTCATAAATAATGTTCCCTCTAATGTATTAGCATCTGAGCGGTCCCTTGCACCACTGTGAGCAACACCAGACACACTGTAGTCAGGCCACTATCACATCCATTCAATATTAACTTGATATAATTGTTAGTTTATAACATGAACCTGTCATCTTTGATAATTAAATATCTGCCTTTTAGCTAAAATAATATGATTTAAATGTCAATTTCTCTAAAACTCTACATCGAAATAATATTTTCTGGGACAGTAGTCTACATCTTCAAGAAGAAATGGCAGTGAATGATTGTTACCCATGGAATGTACTGCTTTATAACATCTTAAACTTGCTAGTTTAAAGGGCCTGAAACCAATTAACTAGGTGGAAATCTACATTAAAGTGTATGATAATGATAATGAGGATTATAAGGCAGATTCAATGCTCTTAATTTGTAAAGTTCATTTCCTACTTCTAAATGACTTTTGGACTGTGAAGTCAAGCTTGGACACCATCGATTCAAGTCAAGACTGAAGAAGCCCAGAACGATGGATGGCTCGACCACAGTAAGACGTCAGCACTGTTATATTTAAATGTTACGTTACGACGACTCAAATCACACTGTTGTGTTATTAAAGATGGAGACGCCAGTGTATCTTTTGATTCGATAATATTGCGTGGTGCCCTTCTGGCCGTGGTTGTTTTTTTTAATGACCTCAAATGATTATAAATGTTCAATGTTGCCAACTGTACCAAAGTACATGTATCAGAATCAGAATCCTTTATTTGTCCCGCGAGGGGAAATTCGGTTTACACAGTAGAGCAATATACAAACAAATAAAAACATCCAGAAATAAAATAATAAAATGAAAAAAATCTAAATAGAATAAAATGTGTATGCATACACACAGACAATGGCAATACAAGTCATTCTGATTCTGAACAATCTCACTTTTTGCAATGTTGAGCAAAAAAAAACACGCAATTAGTTCATTTTCCATAATCGAAAACTGTATATATAAAATCCTAAAAACTACAAAGTCAGACTCGTTGAAGCCCGTAAAAAGTATTTTGAGTTGTGAGTGACATTGATGCATGATACTAGATCAGACCCAGCCTTAGTTGATAAGTTGAAGTGGAGTTGAGACCCCCACCATCCCATGTTTACTTTCCCGTGGCCTCTTGTAAAACATAACCTTGCTACTGGTTTCGTCAATTGAGGAGGAGTGGATTTATGGACTGAGGCAAGGGCATTACAAAATTAGTAATACTCAAATGCCTGTTTGACCATCAACAGTCAGTGAGAAGCTCCTGAGTAGCTGAAAGCTACTCGAGTCCCCTGCAAACCCTATTGACTAAATCAACCTAAATAGAAAACAAATGATGATGATCAAAGACAATCAAATGCATACAAACATCTACCTGTTCCTTAAATGTTAAGAATATTTTTGTTTTTGCATTCAATTGAGGGTTATGAGATTGTAAAGGTGTTTAAATTCCTAAATGAGGGATGTGTTCAGTGACGAGCGGGTGAACCAGATGACTTCAAATGTATCAGGGGTGTTGGTCTGTTTGTTGACAAGGATAAATATGTGCTGGTGCTTGAAGATTAGATTAGATTAGAAGATCTGTACTCATGTGTTGTTGCAGGACAGGAAACAGAAACATTTAAGCAAACAACAAATACAAATAGTTAACAAAAAGAAAAAGGTGCTTAAGATCAAGGATAAACACACATGGGCCCTTTCCGTTAGGGATTTGAATAAATGTCAATCACTGAGAATGACTGTGTGGCATATTTTATGGACTTCTACAAATGTTGAAAAAGATACTGATCTCTGATTATTTTATTTTTCTCTTCCAATTTTCTACCTTCTTTCAATTTCTATAATTATTGTTCCTATAACCTGGTATTTCTATACATTGATTTTAAACAAGTAATTGAAAAGCATGATTTTCACACCTGGATCGTGGGACGACATTCAAAATGAAAGTATTACTGACGATATTCCCTTATCCAAAGAAAACCGGGACCAGTATATGGGGACGAGTCCACTTTGCATTGATGTAATACTCATGCTCAGGGGAATTCCTGGTGAATACAAGTTGGGTGATCCAATTACTAAAATCTGAATCACTATTTCTTTGTATCACACCTAAGGTTGACAGAATGCACTAAATATATTGTAATTATCTGAGATTGTTTAATTTAGTGGTTCCCATTGAAATCTCACTGTGGCGTCGGTGTGGTGCTTCGATTTGCTAGTTCCAGTTGATTTTTGTGTAGGAATTATTTGGCCTGTTGTGGATGCAAAACAAGAAGGATCTGTCTCGCCTGCAGAATTCTGACCTGCTCTAGTAGAAGAACTCACATTTATCTCCTTATCCTTTTTTATTTCTTATCCTTTTTATATTATATATCATTTATACTTTCTTTTTATAGTTAAAAAATTATCATCAACAATGATGAGTCTGTATGTTTATAGAATTATTTAAAAAAGCTTCTTTTTTTTTTAATTAAAAAATGTTGCAGTGTCTTTGTGTGTGATAATGATTAGTTGGTAGAAATGATATCTTATCTCCTGTTGCATATACAGGCTTTAAATAAGAGGCTGAAGTCTACATACAAGAGCTCCACCTAAAAAAAAATTCACCAGCCGCCACTGCCCTCAACAGTAGTCCGCAGTTTAATCCTTGCTGATAGACATCATACTTTCACTTTTTATTTTCTTTTGTTCTTTCTTTTATTTGGTCTTTCTTTTACCTCATATTTAATTATTTATTTATTTATTTGAGATAAATAAAGCAAGTGTGTCATTCGATCTTCAATATATTTTGTCTTCACAATCTCATATCTCCGCAGAACTAATGCGATGTTCCTGCTCAGACGCTACAAATGTCTCAGTCAGTTTGGGGCTCTCAGCACACTGAGGTAAGAAAAACCTTTTGAGTCATTTAAATCGCATCATGCTCTCTGTCCATCCAAACATTTAGGATAGAGAGCTTAACTGTTTTGTTATCGTTTTTCATTATTATTGATTTATATTTGCACTTTGTTTAATATTTTTCCTGCTGTGAACTTGTCATTTTTCCCATTGTGGATGAATAAAATACTAAATTATAATCTATTATTATACATTAATATATTGTCTTCACCAGTGAATCATCTGGTGTAGCTTCGATCATGCAGATGGGAATACAAATTAGATTCAAGGCACATATGCATTTAAAATCAAATGTTTTCTTTTCCCACTGTGAAAAATGTTTTGCAGGCCACATTTCTCAATCATGCTCAAGGTCATTTTTTTATATTGTACCACAGACATCCAGTCACTCCGGCTGCAGCGGCGGCGTCATCTTCAGCTATCCGGCTCTTGAGCAGGACTACGGACCACCAGAGATCCGACTCCCGTCAACAATGGAAACTAGTCTTGGGCGGGGTGCTGACTGGTACTGGGGTGTTTCTGTTGCACAGTCGTCACGAACACAAGGTGAGACTAAGTTTCAGAGAGATATCAACCAAACTTGTGAGAGAAAGGTTGTTGATTTGGTGATAAGGTGGACTTGGTACCAACCTCAGTTTTGTTTAATTTGAGGAAGTTTTGGGTGAACCAGGGTCACACTTCCGAGAGGCAGTCAAGGAAGTGGGTGGAAGAGAGGACGAGGGTTTGGTGGTGGGAAGAGCTGGGTGTCATCGGCATAACAGTGAAACTTGATGTTGAATCATAATTGAATGTCCTATGGTTATAAAGTTGTGAATCTGTCGTTTTTTGTCCTGCTAATAAAAGTTTTCTCTTCTAAAAGGCCGACAGCTTGGAATCTCAAGCAGTCCAGGAGCCATCTGCTCTCCCTATCTTCAGCCAGGAGGAGGTTACCAAGCACCGCTCACTCGAAGAAGGGGTCTGGGTCACCTTCCAGGGCGGCGTTTATGACATCACAGAGTTTGTCAGCATACATCCCGGTGGTAGCAAGATCATGTTGGCAGCAGGCGGCGCTCTGGAGCCATTTTGGTCACTGTATGCTGTGCACAACCAGGAGCACGTTTTAGAAATCCTGTCAGAGTACAAGGTGGGATGTTTGTTGTTTGGCCTTGACACTATTGACATGGTGTGAGATGTGAACCCTATGCAAAGATTTTTTAACATGTTTTCCTCTTCAAGGTTGGTGAGTTGAAAGCAGAGGACCAGAAAAAACTGCAGTCCATAAAATCATCTGACCCGTACTCCTCTGATCCAGAGCGCCACCCTGCTTTACGCATTAACAGTCTCAAGCCCTTCAATGCTGAGCCGCCTCCAGAAATCCTGACCGACAGCTACATCACTCCGACTGCTTTCTTTTTCAAGAGGAACCACCTACCGGTTCCTCAAGTGGACCCTGATACGTACCAGCTGCAGGTGGAGGGTCTCCCCTCAGGGGTCATGAAGCTTTCGTTGGAAGAGCTGAAGACCCGCTTCCCGAAACACACGGTGACGGCCACACTGCAGTGTGCGGGGAACCGCCGCTCGGAGATGAACAAGGTCAGAACGGTCAAGGGTCTGAACTGGGAAAACGCCGCCATCAGCAACGCGACATGGAGTGGGGTCCGACTCCGAGACGTCCTCCTGGCTGCTGGTTACGGTGAGCATGTGGCCCGTTGGGCTCGCCACGTCCACTTCGAGGGTCTGGATAAGGATGTGACGGGGACCACGTACGGCGCTTCTATTCCTCTGCACAAAGCCGTGGCAGACGAAGGTGACGTCCTGTTGGCTTACGAGATGAATGGTGAGCCCATTCCGCTGGATCACGGGTTCCCGGTCCGGGCCGTTGTGCCTGGAACAGTCGGCGCCCGCAATGTGAAATGGTTAGGAAAGATTGTCGTGAGCGCTGAGGAGAGCAGCAGCCACTGGCAGCAGAACGACTACAAGGGCTTCTCCCCCGGCGTGGACTGGGACACGGTGGACTTCAGCTCCGCCCCGGCCATCCAAGAGCTCCCTGTTCAGTCCGCCATCACCAGCCCAGCAGACGGTGCCGTGGTGGACCGAAGCGAGGAAGAGGTGACGGTGAAGGGCTACGCCTGGAGCGGAGGAGGCAGGGAGGTGATACGAGTGGATGTTTCCCTGGACGGGGGCAAGACGTGGCAGGTGGCTCCGTTGAGAGGCAGTGACAAGGATCAGGATCCAGAAGCACCACCTCCTCCTGGGCGGGCGTGGGCCTGGAAGCTGTGGGAAATCACTGCTCCTCTTCCTGCACAGGCTCAGGATCTGGAAATAGTTTGCAAAGCTGTCGACAATAGTTACAACATGCAGCCGGACTCCATTGCCCCCATTTGGAACTTGAGGGGGGTCTTGAATAATGCCTGGCACCGAGTAAGGGTGAAGGTCAGAGAAGATGAAAGTGAAGAGGAGTGAACAAAATGAAAATATATGACTTCGGGAACAATATTGAAGAACAATTGACTTTTTAGCTGAATTGTTATTTTTATACAAAAGATTTTATGTTTGTTGGTTGTTATTTTATGATTTTATTTACCAAAATGCAGTGAATGGACTACACACACACACACACACTTCCTCATATCATGGAGGCCATTTCTTTCTTCTGCTGTTCTGCAGGTCTAAATTGAGGAAATTGTACTTTTAGGAACTTGGACAAACAGAAATAGATGAAGGAACTAACGATGTTTTCCACTATATTTTGCCGTAGTATATGACAAGAACTAAATTCGACATTCTGTCCCTCCTGCAGTCCCACTGAGCATTTTAATTTCTATATATGATACTAAAGAAAATAATATAATTAAATGTATATTCATTTGTTTTAAATTCTCGATGTCTGCGCTACATTCCTCTGTGATGTGTGTGACTTTGCGTCCGCGATGCCGTTTGCCTGGACCTCAACGGAGATCCGGATTGGTGGTCAGATGATTTAATTTACTCTTTTTACTTCAGTATTTACTCCAGAGCTACCCAGATGGTCCAGCTGTCACCCACGTGGCCGCTGGAGTAGCCTTCAAAAAGTCCTGCTTTGCTCCGCTGTCACTGCCTCAGTGATGTCATCAGCGCTTCATATCGGCCTGTTGAATGCTCGCTCCATTGCAAATAAATCCTTTTCTCTGAATAATCTCTTCACAAGAGAAAAGTTGGATTTATTCTGTCTTTCAGAGACATGGCAGAGAGTGGAAGAGTTTATTCATCTTAATGAACTTTGTCCTGCTGGCTGCTCTGTCGTAGGGAAGCCCCGCCCCCTTTCGTTGTGGTAGTGGTTTAGCTGTTGTGTATAGAGACAGTCGTACATGCAAAGTGATTCAGACACAGAAATTGAATTAATTTGAGTCCCAGATGATCTTGATGGGTTCTACAAGACCTTTCTTTTTTGTTTCAGTCTACCGTCCTCCTGGTCTGGCTGCAGTGTTCTTGAAGCATTTTAGTGACTGTTTAACTTCCATTATTAAAATGAAAGCTGTTCTTATTCTTTGAGACTTTGATCTTCACGTTCATGACATCACATCTTGCTCTGCAAAAGGACTTTTAACTCAGAAAGCTTAGTCAATTGTTTGCTAAAAAATCAAACAATGGCTGAGTAAAAACATGTCACAGCTAAATGTGGACAAAACTGAAACTCTGGTCATTGCTCCTGATGATAAGATTCCAGGGTTGAGTCAGTTCTTGGGTGACTTAGGTCAGTCTGTCAAACTTAGCCTGAGAAACCTGGGTGTTGTATTTGACAAAGACATGTCTCTAGTTAAAAACTGCAGAAAACTGACCAGAAACTGTTTCCGTCAACTGAGAAAAATCTCTAAATTTGGGAAAGTTATGTCACAACACGGTCTGGAGCTTATAATCCATGTGTTTGTGTCTCCTTGTTTGGACAGTTTTTGTCGTTATTGTAACAGTTCATTTCCCCGATCCTTAAAATACTGTGGATCAGAATCTACTAATGGATCCTGAACAAACTCCCGGACTAGAGGAGAAAAATCCTTCCAGACTGTTGCTCCTAAGCTTTGGAACGATCTTCCTCTCCCTCTGTGTTTGATGGATCTACTGACTCCTTCAAGAAACATCTTAAGACATTTTTATTTGTGCAGGCTTTTTCTTAATTTTCTAGGACTCCTGTGTTTATTTCCTTGTTATTTTGACCTTTTAAAACAGGTATTTCAGCTGTGATTTATTTTTGATTATTAAAGCGATTTTGTGGCGCTGCTCTGAGAAAGGCGCAATAAATAACTTTTACTTACTTAAAGGGAATCTAATCATAGAGACACAATTAAATTAGTGCAATTATTTTGTGTAGATAATATAGATACAAGTGGTATATTTCTGAGTAAAATTCAAGTTCATGTTTTCATAAAAGATATACACATGGATGTATGTGTGACAGAGAATGATTGATAATATAATTTAGTTTTAACACATGGAAGGCTTGCAATAGCAAATTTAACATGTATGAAGTGATGTAACTGAACATAAAACAAATCCAGACAACCACTGTGGTTTATTCTGTTTTTTTTTCTTTACCTTTATTTACTTAATACAACTTTGTCTGCTGATGGTTGACAACCAGGGTTTGTAATTACAAGTACTTAGTACTATAAGTGGAAAAAAGGTTATTCCACTGTAATTGTGAATCTTATTCATGTACAAAGTTATCAGAGAGGCGTGTTTTATTCAGACAATTAATTCATTAATAAAGTATTAACTCCTGCATCTATCATGTGACTATTATCTCAGTTTTTGTCAGAAGAAATGCCGTAACTATTAAACGTAAAAACTGAAGTGTTATTAAGAAAACATAGAAAATATGTTAATAAATTAAACTCTTTTTAGTTTCAAGAAGTAGAAGAAAACAAGCTTCTATGCTCAGTTTTAATGTACTTATTGACTGCATGTTAATATTAATGTAATATTATTTTTTTGTATTAAGAACGGTTAGAACATGCACATTTAGTAGAAAACATTGTCTAGATAGGATAGGTTAGAGGTTTAGGTTTAGGTTTTTTCCAATTAGACACAGCAATTATTCATAAAAATAAGAACAAAGAGAAATAAAGAGAAAGAACAAATATATTATATGTAGGATATATGATATATATAAATATGTTTAATATATGATATAATAGTATATATGTGTATAATCATATATAAATAATAACGTTATAAAAGTCTCATCAATGGGGAAAATATCCCTCAGAAATCGGAGTACAATTACATTTAACAGAATTGATGAGAAAATGGTCATTCATAGTTATTTAACGACTTCCTCTTGACTTCCTGTTAGTCTTCTTTGTGTAAATTAAAGCATAGTAAAAACAGATCAACTGTTGTGTCTCTTGTACAATTTACTTGTACAACAATATGCGTAATGTATGGAAAACACAACTGGATTCTGATTTTTTTTTTTAAATGATAGTTGCAGTCATGGACTCCCACCTCGGGTGGCGCTCTTTAGAACGTGGAATGGTAGAGTTACAGCTCACTTCCGTTTAGCAGCTTCTGTAGCCCCGGCGGACAACGTGAACGCGTCGTTTCTTTTTTGCACAAAGCTGCGACCCAGCTTTGTAATTTTTTTACCCCGCACGAGTGTACCGATCCAATAATGGCGTACCGTGGTCAAGGACAGAAGGTCCAGAAGGTTATGGTCCAACCCATTGTATCCTTTTCTTCATTTTGGCGGTTAAAATGTGTGGCTAGGCTAGTGGCTAACTCGAGGTGTGTTATTTGTGAAGACGTGACGCTCAGCTACGTGTTACTTGTTGTCTTATTTAAGCAAGTAGGGTGTTTAGAAACACTAACGAATTTGTTATTGTCGTGTTTTAATCCAGGGTATTTAATTGTGTTTGTTATTCCATTGTTTCCCTTGACTTGTTGTGTCAGAACCTCATTTTCAGGTATCTACAGAACGTAAGTATTCGTCGGTTGGTTGTCGTGCGCGCGCACGTACGACGTGTGTTTCGTTCTGCTCATTTATTTTATTTCATTTCCAGCGATCAAGAATCCAGGTGTGGCTTTATGAACAAGTCAACATGCGGATAGAGGGCTGCATCATCGTAAGTGTTTTAGTTTGTCTATGAACTTTTCTTTCTTTTTTTCAAGTACACCCTGGATTTGTATTTGCTAGCAACACAATATTTAAGGCATCATCAAGTTATTTTATTGTCAAATATACATGTATCAAGACATACAGCATAGATAAAATTGTAGTCCTCTCAGATCATTGTACTTGGTACCAGTTTAAGGCGATTAATCTTTATTTTTAGACTTATATTGTATCATCTTGTTCTTTCTCTTTGTTCTTATTTTTATTAATAATTGCTGTATTGATGTGGCTAATTGGAAAAAACAATTTCCCGAAGAAGACCTCCTGATGGATCAATAAAATTCTACCTACATACCCAGAGCTAGGAATGTTATGATCCGACTTTTATTGCCCTGATGCCAAAACCCAGACTTTTAGTATCGCTCAATATTGATCCGATACAGTAATAAAATAAAAGCGTTTTGCCCGACTGTGACGCCAACACTGGTCATGGTTTGGATACAAAGCAACAGTTACTACATATCGAACTACAAAGTTGGCATTTTTTTTCAATTAAGTGTAACATGATGGATGCACTTAATTGATCCCTCTGGAGATCTCCTTTGGGAAATTGTTTTTCCAGCACACAGCAACATAGACGTGAAAAAATACAGTTCGGTTGTTAACTTTGTTAACCCTACAATCTGCAAAAAACGAGCCTGTTTAACAATTTACTATAAAAAAGTTGCCATTTTGTGAGTAACATGGTGAAACAACCCTGCTGCATCAAGTCTTCAAGTAAACATTACAAATGCCAAGGCAAAATAAACTTGTAGAATAAAAAATTTAACTTGTTAATTTATACATTTGCTCTGTATTTTTTTTAGGGTTTTGATGAGTACATGAACTTGGTGCTGGATGATGCCGAGGAGGTCCACATGAAGACGAAGAACAGGAAACCACTGGGTAAGAGTACCTGGGTATATTGAGAGATAAAGCATGCTGAGCTCTTAAAATGCAGTATGTTTATGTTTTTCCATGCTAGTTGTAGTGCTGTTTACCCAAAAACTGATTTAAAAATGTAAAAAAAATGTTCCACATCAGAAAAAGTATCATATTGGTCATGGGAAATTAAAATGGACAAACAGAACAATTTAATTACACACTTTTGCAGACTGTCTTTTCTCATCATGCACTGAAGCGTCAAATCAAGAACTGTCTCGTATATTTGGGGAAAAAGTACTTTAATTTCACCACACCGGTGTATATCTTTGAAGTTTAGATCATTCCTCAGGGGATTGAAGATGCGGCTCATTGCTGGCACCTTTGACTGCATTGAGATGTTCGAGACATGTCTTTGTAGTTTTCGTAACGCATCTAGTTGTTGATGCGACCGTTACTGATATGCATTTTGTACCTGACATTTTGACACTCATCTACCATTTTTTTTCTTTCACGCAGGGAGGATCATGTTAAAGGGCGACAACATCACCTTGCTGCAAAGTGTAACCACCTAGTTGATTTGACCGAGAAAAGTTCCTTTTTTCTTTTTTTTTTTAAACAATGTTTTTTCTTGTCTGTTTTCAATTTTGGATGGACAAAAGTGTTTCATTCGTACAACTATTCTTTTGAAAATAAATGTCTCCTTTCAAATTTAGGAATTCGTGTTTTATTAAAAAGAAAAACGTTCCAGGAATTCGTGGGCGTGTGCCGATCATTTTTTTTTTATATAGGTCAACTGCGTAACTGGCATTTTGAAATTCGAATAATTAAAAAATGATACAAAAAGATGTTTGGAATACATTGTATTACTGGGGTGTTCATGATCCAAACTGCAGATGGGTAGAATGAGTTATTGAAACGGGAATATTCACTTTTAATTTTGAAAAGCTAATTGATCTCTGTTGGTCACTGATCTGGATCTTTTTTACTTTGTTGTTTACTTCTTTACAGCACCTAAATATGTTTTAAATCATTGTTGGATTACTTTGACTCTCCATGGTCAGGTTTCGAAACGCTTTCAAGCAAATCCCGCGCATGCGCAGCCGCGATACTGTAGGCTGGACGAGCTTTGTCTCTGTGAGAGAACCGTAGTGACGTCATCAAGTGTCTCCCCCCCACTTCCTACGTGATGACGTCACACGCTGCATATGCGAACGTCTACTTAAAATATTTGTTATGGGTTAAAGAAACGTCAACAGAACGCTTACATGATACTTTTTACCACACATAAAACTTTTATATTTACAGAAAGATTATCTTCGTCAACCTTATCTCTTTCCGTTTTTCATTTCCTGGTCTGACGATACATGTGACAACGGAAGTGCTACATGTTAGGAAGCCGCTGATTGGCTGAAGCTGTTTTACTAATAATAACGCACAACTGTACAATGCAATACAAACATTCGAGTTCCGAAAGAATTCGCTAACATTTTAGAATATTCCCCTTTCTATAACTCTACCCGTCTGTGGTTCGGATCATAAACACCTCATTAATTATTTAGTTTTCATTTCGATTTTTTTCCTGATTTAAATCAATTATTAAACGTATATATGCCCACTCTATTGAACGAGTCATTTTATTTTTATTTAATGTTTTCCGTTTTTATAATGTATACACTACAAAAAAAAAAAAAAATCCTAGGTAAGGTAGGTCCTTAGACAAAGGGAAGGAAAAAATGATTGTGGATGGAAACGGATTAGGTCAACTTGAGGGATAACAGGTGAATGTATTGTAAATGGGCTGTATAGACATCTTTATAGTCCTACAGCAGTAACAGTGTTAATGTCCTTTGAAAACTAACAATACAGTAACATAGAACTACTCCCCTACAAGTGAAGCATATTTGTATGTCAGCATTGTCTATATTGTGACTGATCATCACACCATCTTTGTAACAATGCAAGTACTCAAAGTCGACAGAATAATCTCAAAGTAGATACTTATCATGACTTTTACATTAATACACTATTGCACATTAAACTTGCTTCAGTCATTTAAAGTGCAATACAAAGGAAAACACAATAAGATTAATTTAATATAACTTTATTAAAACATAGACCTTTTTTCCCTCCAACAGGCTCCTAAACTCCAGGCAGTACTGCCAAATGAATGCCACAGTGCCACTATTGGCACTATAATACGATGATGGAGATCTCTCCAGGGCATCTTTCAACGCCCTGATGGTTTTCCTTGGGGAGTGACCATGGCTGGGGACAGGTAATCGAGGCCTTGGTTTTTCTTTTCTGGCTAGCCAGCTGGACCTCGTACCATGTGGTGGGAAGAGTGTTTGGCATGCACCGAGCCACTGCCCACCGTGCCATGGATAAGACAAGCAAGAAAGCCCTCACCCTCCTCCCCCAGGTCGTCCATCTCCCATCAGAAGATGAACTGCCACTTGTAGGAGCTGGTTTTGCCTGTTTGGCTGGGACAGCAGCCTTCATCAATGTCGTTGGCAGCAATGATGGCTGCCATGTCTGGGTGACATCACCCACCCAGGACGCAAACTGTTACCTGAATAGGAAACTTTTTTATTCTGTTCAGTTTCAAGCTGTGTGTGACCACACAGGATGGCAAGGTTGTGTTGTGCACGACTATATATATATATTATAAAATCATGTACATAGCAGTCACAACTCTTTATTTAAATGCGTCACAAATATGTCCTTACACTAGCTTAATTGAACATTTATTTTTTTTCAACAAAAAACTACAAAAAGTAAAATGAATTTTTACAATTGGTGAAAGTATATTAAGAAGACGCTCCTCACTGGCAGCAGTCTCCTTGTCTCTCCTCTCATCCCCCGCCCTCATTTCCCTCATCATTCGCTCCTCTCTCTCCCTGTACCTCCTCTCCTCTTTCTCTGAATCCTCGTTTCTCCTCATCCCTGTTCTGGCGTTGGCCTGCTGCATCTCCAAAAACTTGCCATCCATTTCTTATAGTTCATTCAGCGCATCCACAACATCCGCCCGCCGCCTTTTTGGGGTCAATGCCGTGGACCAACCACGACCGCATTCTGGGAGGATGAGGCGATGTGGTGTTATTGAAGGCTTGGCCCCAATCGCCTCATCCATCCAGGTGTACCACTTCCAGGATGCAGCATTGACCTCACCCACCTCTGTGCTGACTCCAGTTGAGGGGCACTTCTGTGAAGGAAAGAATTAGAGGGAATGACATATTTTTACATCTCTATCCTTATTGTCATATAAAGCCATTTACCTTATAAAAATGTTTCTGGGATCTGAGTAAAGTGTATGCCAGCTTGACAATCATTACTTGTAATGTAATGCACATGTTGCTCTTTGCACATTCCTTACAGTATTCAGTGTTTCTCCTTTGTTTTTATTATTCAGCCACAGTGTTGTTATGCTTTACACATAAAAATGTACTGATGGCGTTAATGTAAACCAACCTTGTACACCTGCTTAAGGTTTTCCCACTTCTTTAACGAAGGCTGGGGTCACCTCCCCCCAGCTCCAGAGCATTAATGAACATCCTGATTGAAATACCAGTGGACACAACTATGCAATGACACTCCTTACAGTAACATCAATGTAAGTAAGTATTACTAAGTAAGTAATTTATATTTATATAGCGCTTTTCTTAAAAAATACATACTAAAAAGATCAAGATAACAGAGAGGAAAACACAGGTGTCTCCGAAAATCAGGGAAAAGCCTGCACGAATAAGAACGTCTTAAGATGTTTCTTGAAGGAGTCAGTAGACTCCATCAAGTGCAAGGATAGAGGAAGATCGTTCCAAAGTTTAGGAGCAAGAGTCTGGAAGGATTTCTCTCTTCTGGTCCAGAACCGTTTGCGAGAAACCATAAGTAGATTCTGATCCAAAGACCTCAGAGCCCGAGCTGGGGTGTAAGGCTGGATAAGATCACTGATGTAAGGAGGAGCCTGACCATGAATAGATCTGAAAGTAAGAACCAGAATTTTAAAGTTGATCCTGAAAGAAACTGACAGCCAGTGAAGAGTTTTAAGGATCGGAGAAATGAGAGTTCTTCTACTAGAGCGGGTCAGAATTCTTGCTGCAGAGTTTTGTATTTACTGCAGGCGAGACAGCTCCTTCTTTTTTAGACACGAAAATAAACTGTAACAATAGTCTAAACAGACAGAAGACAGAAAACGCATGGTTTATAAGATCCAGATCATGTTGTGACAACCTTCTCCTAAGTTCAGATATTTTTCTCATAAGTAATGAAAGGTGTCATTCATGTTATCATGATAAAATACATTGTTCGTTCACTTACTCTTAGCCAGTGATGGCTGCATTACGCCTCCCTGTAAAACAGGGGGCGTTAGCAGTTCACCACTCAATCAGGGCCCTCGTGTCTTCATCTCCCCCTTAAAAAAAAAGTCATTATTAAATAAAAATACATACAATGATATCAATACTCAGAATCTCAAACCACAATCTTCTACAGTACAGACGACAACTTATCACACACAAGCACCAAACGTAAGACATGTCATGACGTAGGTTTAGTCACAGCGAAATAAGATTAGCATTCGCGTTTTCGTCCAAAATACACATAAACAAACGTTACTGACGCCTTCTATACAACAGCACTAGTGCAAAAAAAATATGACATGAAAAACGTATGTCGATATAAAGATGAAATATTAACTGAGGGGGTGTCGCTCTCAACGTTTTCTCTTGCCGCCTCCATTTGAGTCGTAGTGATGTAACTTCCGTTTACAATGTCAACGTCACTAAGATGGCGGCCGTTTAGGGTAGAAAGCAGTGTCCACACTGATGATACATACTGGAATGATGTGTATAAAGCGCCGCCATCTTGGTACAGTGTCATCAGAGGCAGCGGCGCATTAACAACTACAGAGAAGGATGTACTTCTCAATCATATAATGAAATTGTTCGCGGAATTCTTGACCGATTTTTCAATCGGTTTGGTTTATAGTTAAATTATTCCTTCTAATAATATCTGGTCTGAGGTTTGAAAAACAAACCCCGTATAAAAAGCTTGACAAATGAGCGATTTATGATCACTTTTATAGCGTAAACACAGCATTCCTCTATAGACGTAATGCACTGTAGGAGCGAGTGGCACTGTACAAAGATGGCCGCCCTGCATACACACCGCTCTAGTGGTCGACAGCAGTAGATGCAGTGTCTATGTATATATGTCTATGGCAGTCACACCCATACTCAGTTTTGTGGGCGTTTCAGTATGTCAATGTAGAGTGCATGGCGCACTACATTTCGCATACTTAGAATTGAGACGCACTTATTCACTAAAAATACTAAGTTTTAGTACGCAAGTATAGAGTTGAGACACAGCACGTCGACGTGTGACGCCATTACGCTGGAAGTGCCAGGGTCAAATTACTTCCAAGCGAAAAATGCTTTTACTTTGAAGTCTAGGTTATGCTCACTTCTTCATCCGGTTCACCGGGTTGTGTTTTTAGCCTCTTCTCGGGAACGTTAGAAGTCATGTCCAGCTGAGTACATCTTCCAAACAGCCAGAGAGTATGTAGAAGTACCTTCCCATTTTGATCGTCGTACTCCAGGTGTGTTGCTATTGTGTTCAGTATTTCACCCAGTCTAAGAATTCTCAGTGTAACAAGTTGTCCACCATTATTGTTTCTGTGAGTTCACATCGACAAAACAAGATAAAGAAAAATGTAAAACGTGTTTCCTTTTCAGTTCCTAAGTCAAATGCTATTATTATCTTACCAATCTAGCTAACGTTAGCCGGCGCTATTGTTTAATGTGACGTTGCACAGTCGAGTTGAATAAGACATAACGTGGGTTTATGTTTTATATGTTTGGATTCTTAACTATTGTCAGACAAACATCGTTACAGTCATAACTGTCATATGTTACAGAAGCGACGTCAAACTAGTATAAAGGTGTCGTTTTATCGACTATATTCTATAGCAGATTGATATTGCAGCTGTTGTACATTCAATATAATGTTCAACCACCTGGATGAGCGAGAACTGGGTTTTAAAACGAACGAATGAATTAAAAGTTCAGCTTGTTTTGTTCATATATCCATGTAATATTTGGCTCTAGGGTCTTCTGTTCTCAAGAGATGAGCTAAAGGGGCCTCAGTTCGTCAGAATTTAATCTAAACGTCCCTTTTCAGTTGGTATTTAGATGTAAAACATGTGACAATATGTTGCTTGATGAACAGTGTTGTTTAAGGTGCTTTATATTTTATTGTTAGAACTATTGATCCATGGGAAAATTATTTTGTGAAATTATGGTTCTAGTAACCAAACACCAGCTGACAGAAGAACAATAAAACAATTGCAAACTAAGTACACTGATCTTAATGCTCATAGAACTATCAGGATACAACCGATAAACAATAATGAAATGAACAAATGAGAAATAAAACTTAAACGAAGATGGTGTGTAACAGATTGAATAGTGCATAATAAAAACGTATTGAAGGAGATTTAGAACATATCGGGGGCAATGATGAGTGAGGTGTGATGTAAAATAAATTGTAACAAAGATTGTTTGTATACAAATTATAAACGACAATAATACATGATGACGGTGGCTTAGAAACAGTTCTGTGTTGTTTTTTTTTCGACAGATGTTGTAAATGTTGATTGCAGGTTCCACAACCTTGGTATGAGAGTTTGGGGCTTTACCAAGTGAGATATTAACTTACAACTGCAGTTTAATTGGAGGCTATATAAAAGGTTGAGGTAGTCCGGAAATTATCTCGTCACGTCCACCATGGAAACTGTAGTTCTGAGTTATGTACGCAAGGAAATGAGTAACCAGCCTGTGTAGATCACACCAATGACGGACTGATTGTATTTGGTTTGTCTTTTCCGCTCCCACATGCAGTCTCACAGTCTGGATGGCCTAGCAGGATTCTCAGCCCGTATTCCTTTGCGCCAACCATGGCCAGTAACTTCCGAAGCTACATCTGGGACCCGATCCTAATCGTGTGCCAGATTGTGCTGATGCAATGCATCTACTACAGCTGTCTGGGCCTTTGGTTAGCTCTACTGGACAGTCTCGTGCAGACATACCGCTCAATGGACCAGATCTTTAGTTACGAGGTAAGGAGACTCGGTGATCTATCTTGTCCACACTGTAGAAAGTTAAGTATTGTTCTGTGTTTCAGGTCCTGGGCTTGGCATCTATACATGGGAGGGTGTCCATGATCGCATTCCTTCTCAATTCTCTCACCTGGTAAGTTCCCTTTTCTACCACTTTAGTAATCCGTTTTGAGAAATAAGCTGCATTAACAAATATAAAATCTGTTTTCTTTTCTATTCAGTGCCATGGGTTTGTGGTTCTTCATCCGTCGAGGGAAGCAATGCCTGGATTTTACCGTCACAGTTCACTTTTTTCACATGATCGCCTGTTGGATCTATAACTCTCACTTCCCGACGGCTCTGGCCTGGTGGCTGGTCAACGTGGCCTGCATCGCCCTGATGGCTGTGATCGGAGAGTACCTGTGCATGCGGACTGAGCTGCAAGCCATCCCCGTCAATTCTGGACCCAAGTCTAACCTTTGAATCTTTTTACATCAAACCTAATGAGAATTTGGGGGCGGAAGAATTCCTGAGATGGACAAATATTTATAACTGGCAAAGGTTTTAAAAAAAACTACGACTGACGTCAGCATCTGTAGGGCTTGAGTAAAATGATGCTGTCCTTTAACTGAACAGCACGTGTACTTGTATATTTATTCATTTAGATGCGAACAAAAGTGTATGCTTGATTTATACCCTCCGATGCAGATCACGGCAATACTTTTGTTTTAATTGGGTTAAAGTCGACAACATCATCCTTTATAAGTCTCACAGGTGAGATATTCCTATGCATTGTAAGTGAATAAATAAATTGGGTGTCATACCATCTGTCAAAACGGTCTGATCATTTCAAATGATTATGCTGCGTTAGGTTAGAGGTCTTGAGTTTGTTGTCACAATTTTAGAGTTACAGGTACACATTTCAAATACTGTATATTCTTGAGTATTTCAGTGGCCTCGAAGTGCAACTTGTTTTAAGATGAGATGCAGTGTAAGACAAATGGAACTGAATGGTTAAAGGGTGACAGATGTCTCTAGTGGAATCAGGAAGCAATTTGTATATAGTTTCCACGGTTCTTGTTTCATACCAGTGGCTTTCTCACCTGCCATCTCTGCTTTTACCAGTAAAGGACGGTGCCATCTGTGAAGATGACCGAGTCATGTCAACACAGGCTTTGATAAATGTCTCTTTCATGACATTCTGGACATCCTTTTAAACTGTCGGAATCCGTCTAAAAGCTTGTCTCTTTATTTAATGATGACGTTTAATCTACTTGAAATCCTGCTACAATTGTGTAGTTCAAGGTTTTATGTTACCCCTACAGCTGTACTTGGGCTGAATCTTTTTCAGGCAGTGAAATGTTAACCAAGTAATCAAATAATATATACATTTGTGAACATATACTGTATACAGTACTACTCCTGAACCTTTAGCCGTGTCTGTATTCGGCAGTTTAAATGTAAAGAAAAGCTTATGTCTTAAGACGTTTTTATTTGTTCAGGCTTCTCCTGGATTTTCTGGAACTCCTGTGTTGTTTTTCAGTATTATCTTGACCTTTAAAGTATATACTTTATTGAATATTGTTTTGATTGTTTAAGCGCTTTGTGACCCTGGTCTGGAAAAGCGCTATATAAATACAAACTACTTACTTACTTATATTGACCTTCCCAAAATCCACCTTTGTTCTCGTTATTTGAATTGAACCTCAGGTGCACAGTCCAGCTATTTATCTTATGACGGCAAACACTAAAGCTGGGTTTGAGATAGTGTTGCAAATAAGTTCCCCTTAACCCCCCCCCCCCCCCCCCAGTTATAGCCCACTATTTACTGACGAAACTCGGTGGAATAACATGTAATCACGATTCCATCTGTATGATTTCACATGTGACAGCTGCTCTGTGGTCGTATCAAATCCACACTGGCGTTGATGTCGTCCAAAAATTCTGACTCATTGTAAAGATTGTCAGGTCAATCCACGTCACGATGCCTCATACTCTCAACATGTCCTCTGCAGCGTGTCCAGGTGGGAGGAGGCAGATGGGAAACCGCTAATAAGGAGGAACAGTTCTCGCCGCTCACTCATTACTGACCAATTGCTTAAGGGGAGACTAAGAGCAGTACCTTTGTAGCACAGTAATGCTCCGATGATGCTCTGACCCATTTCCTGCCAGACAATGAAACACTCTCGCCATCCCATCACTTCCTGGTTGATCCTTCATTTCATCAACCCCTGAAATCACACAGTTGTACAAAGTCTTCTCTTTTGTGCTGGTGCTTTTATTATTACAAAACCCTTACATATATTGCTCTGTACAAGCCTCTTTAGATAATGTGCTTTCCACAATTACAAGAATAAATACTGAACTTTACATTCAAAGATCATCAGGGTTCTTGTCTACGACACGTCATGCTTTCTTCGGGTCGGGAACTAGCTTTTTGGGGTTCATGCTGTGCAGATGCTTCATGGTCTTTCCCACCAGAACTTGCAGACACTTAAAATCAATACGACATGCTCAGAGTTGACATGTAATTTGGGGGGTGTTTTCGGAGGGTCCTCGCGGGAGGAAGGCCTTGCTTCATGCATGGATGTTATACCACTGTACATTTAGAAGAAAAAAACAAACCGAACATCGTTGGAGAGAATCACTAAGTTGTCATGCAGTGGCAAAAAAAAAGAAGGTTCATTCAGGTCTGAACTGACCAAAGCTCTTCCTAAAGAAATGTCATGAAAGTAGGTTAGGGAGGGAAATAATTAGACGCTTTTCCTCCCTCGATTCAAAGCAGCATAACATCAGCATTCATTACAACACGTGGCAGACGAACGTTTGATAACACGGAGTTTATATGTAAAACAGTTCCAAATATGCTGCTCTGGGGAGGACGTCGACCAACAGTATGATGAAACGTGACGAATATTCAACTTTGTATTTTCCTCACACAACTAGAAGCAAAAGTAAACAAACGTATGTGAATTATTCATCTTTAGTAGTGTTATAGCCAATTATCCTCCATTTCTATTTTGCCCTGCGCCAAGCAAGCAAACTGCCTGAGTTGAGAACATGAGGGTGATACGTTTTTACACCCAAAGAATCATGGGATTTTTCTTGTAAAACCATTGTTGATTTTTGTCAAATGGAACGCTGCTGACGTCTAGTGAGCAGAAAAAAAAGGGTTTCTTTCCAGGCTTTTCTTCAGCGTAGAAACACAAGTGAAACGTGAAATAACTTTGAATGGTAGAATAAACTGTTAAGTAATAAGTAAGAAATAAAAAACATAAAAAGTTAGACTTTCTTCATGGCATGGCAAAGCCCAGGTTAAGATCACGTGGATTAAGATTTTTCAGGAGCTCGGTTGAATCTTTGGAAAAGGTGTTGAAAAAAGTTCTTGTGCTATACAAGTAATCCCATTTTACAAGACTATCAAACATACTTATTGCAGTTATATTACTTTTGTGTTTGCAAGACGGTGTTGCTTTTATTGCAGTTTAAGACGCATGAACCAGCAGGGTTTCATTTATCTGCACCGCTGGATTTCACTGATTTATTTTTAAAAATGTTGCCTAATCTATGGAATATATGAATCAACATAGGAGCAGGAAATAATCTGTGATGGAAGTATTGTCGTGTGTCTCTACAAGCAGCTTGATTGTCACTTACACAACTAAAAGATCCAGCCATCTTGTTCTGTAAGCTTTTCTAAATGAGACAAATTGCTTTTTGAATCTAAACAGTCTTGTGTTGCAACATGATCGCACTGGTCAGCATGGACAGTCAGGCACCACCTGGCGTACACACAACTGCAGAAAAACCTTGTTTGGAAGTTGATTATCTTCACATATTATTGCAGGGTAGGTCTGTCGGGGGGGACGTGTGTTTATTTAGCCGTGTTATTCCCTCAAGGCTGCAGATGTCCATGGAGACCGAATCACTGCGTGTGACGTGAAAGAATTCATCAGATCCTTGGCTAACTGTGCTTTGACACGCGCCTCGTTAAATAAACTCTTCCTTTTTAAATCCAGAACCAATTGACCCGGCTCACGGTCAGAGTCCCCACCAGCGGCAGGATGACGGCGGTGGCTGTGGAAAAGCTCATGTCGGGGGACGAGCTGGGGCTGCAAAGGTCAAACAGGCTCCCCTGGAAACGCATCTTCCTGGAGTCCTGGCGGAGCGTCTCCCAGATGTAGCTGACCTCCTGCTGACAGTCAGACAGCGCCGTGAGGGCGCAGGTGTGGAAAGCTTCCCAGTGGCTGCCATACCAACGGGAAAAGAAAAAAAAAACTCAGTTACAGAAAAAACACATCTTGATCATTTGCTTGCCAGTAATCCATCACTTTGTTAAAGCACTCCAAACTGTTAATCGCCATGGCAACAAGGGTATAAGACCATGGCAAGGAGAAGGCGTCTGAGTAAATACTTGCTTTCAAAGCATTGTGTGGCTGCGAGTGTGAGCGGTAACAGAATTATCCCCGGAATGTCATTACCACTGCAGCAGGGTTATAAATTATGTAGTGCAAAGGATCAGTGTCTCGGCATCACTCGTCCCTCTGTTCTCCACTGAGATTGTCGCGGCTGCAACTCATCTAAACTGCACACACATGCGCCATCCACTTACTGCGTTAGAATAACAAAATCAACACTTAGATATAAATGTGTCGTGAACAAAGTGTACTACTGCTGCCTTTGTGTTTAACACATTTGTCTTTTAACATAATTAATGCTGCATTATGTGTGGCCTTTTAAAGCATGTATTTTGACTGTGTATTGTTTTTGATTGTTAAAGCGCTTTGTGACCCTGGTCTAGGAAGGCTCTTTACAAATAATCTTTACTTACATACTTACATTAACTGTGATGAACGTGTTCCCTCAGACACTTTGATTTGAGTAAAAATAAAACAATTAAAAAAACACTTTTGTGGTGTAAAACTAACAGAAACATAATCCTCAACGTAATGAATGACAACAATTTAATAAATCATGTTATTTATATTTCATAATAATCTGCACAAGATTATTTTGACCTTCAGCCACATTAAGGTTCACCTTGTAAATACTGTAGGATTATTACACGCATAAGAGTGAAGCTATAATGGCTACAAAATACTCCTGGTCTCCAGTTTAATTAGAGAAAAGGATATTTTGTTAATTTTTTTACTTGTTGTGATAGATTATTTTGTTTTAAGCCATACTTTAGTAATTATACGTATTATTTTATCACAAATCCACAGATAAAAAAAATAAACTCAACCACTTATGGGCAAAGTGCATCCTGGGGGCCAGATTAGAACATATGTTTCAGCAATCAATTGTATTTGTATTTATAATTGTTTGTAAACTCTAAATACAATAAATACCACAAAGTCGTTTGTTCTACGTTTATGACTTTATTTTTTGTCCTTTTGTGAATATGTCCGGCCCCTCAAATAATTAATTAAATATCAAACTCAAATAATTGATTAACCCTTGTGTTGTCTCCGGGTCTCCACCACTGCGTATGCATTTCTGGCAAGAGGCAACACAAGAGATACCACAAAGACATTTGTTTTCAGGCATCTGGGTCACCTTGACCCTGAAATAACAAAAGGGATACCACAAAGAAATTTGTTTTCGGCCTCTGGGTCACCTTGACCCTGAAATAACACTGAACAGAAAGGTTAAGTAAATATTGAGATCATATTTAGAAAAAAAAACATTTTTTTCTTTTATACAAAAAGTTTAAATTGTTTTTTAAGCAAATTTAGGCTTATATTATATTGATGTTTTTTCTTTTGTTTTGTCTTTTCTTACATGCTTTGTTTTTCCATCGTATTTTCGCTCTTCGTTTCCGCTTTAAATAGGTACACCCTATCCCTAACCCCTCACAACAGTTACAGAATATAAAGTGGCCCCTATGGACGTTGAATAGCTGCACTAGCCAACAACTTGGATTTTAAAAACAATAAACAAATATTTAAATGTTCACAGTTTAATCAGTTTAATCGATACATGTAAACCATTGCATTTTAAATGGTTCCCTCCTATTTTTTTTGGTTAATTTAAAAATTAAAAATATAAATACATAAAATAATACATACATTTCTAGATCCTTTTGATCATGTGATCTACTTTAAGATGCCTTTCCCCAAAACAATCTCCTCCATAAATTGAAAAAGCTATTAGGTTAGGTTAGGTTAGGTAGAACTTTATTGATCCCTCAGGAGCTCTCCTTCGGGAAATTGTTTTTTTCCAATTATCCACAGCAAATACAGCAATTTTTCATAAAAAATAATCGAAATAAAATAAGAACAAGAACATAAAGAGAAAGAACAAGATGACACAATCTAAGTCTATAGATAATGAACATAGATCAAAGAAAAATAACAAAGACAAAGGATACAAAGACTAACATAGAACAGAACATGATGATACTTTAACTCCACTCCTGCCCCCGAACTCAGAATTGTACAATTTAATAGCCCGAGGAATTAATGAGTCCCTGAGTCTATTAGTGTTACAGCTGGGAAGGAGCATTCGTGCACTCATTCTGCTTCTCTGCTCACTGATGACCGCCTACTCATGGAAATATATTGAAGGTAATTTAACAGAAATGGAATTTGATTAACAAGGAGGCCAGGAGGGCAAACTGTAAAATGAAAAATCAACGTATAGTAAGTTGGTTGTGTAAAGATGCAGGTCTCACCTGCACACAGCTGCCACTCCCCTCTCACTGGTCACGTTCTCCTGGTAGTTGTCCATGCTCTCTCCCAGCACCAGCACACACTCCGAGAAGTCTTTGTAAACGTGCTCGCACTTCACGTCCAGCGGCTCCCCTGACACGCGCATGCACAGGAACACTGCGAACACACACGCGCATCGGTTTTTGCAACCGTGAGGAGGATTCCTCAAGAACATGCACTCCAGGTGCACGCGAGGATGGAAACGACAGCAGATCTAAATATAACCCGGTGTCAGTGGGTGGTTCCGAGAGTGTGAAGGATGGATCCAGACCCAAGCAACTCACAAGTACCTGCTGGTCTTAGTAGAACTTAAACACGACCTCCTTCCCTTCTTCTCCCCTTTTCCTGACATCCGCCGTTTCCTCCAGAAGCCCAAAGAAGAATCTCTGCTTCACACACACACACACACACACACACACACACACACACACACACACACACACACACACACACACACACACACACACACACACACACACACACACACACACACACACACACACACACACACACATGAAGACATCATGGGGGAGTGAGACGTCTTACCAAGAACAAGGATCCCCGCAATCTTCGTCGACATGTTTAATCCCATCTCATCCCATTTCAATCCGCGTGGACATCAGGAGTGGATCGGGTTCTCAGCAGACACACATATGTGTCCGTGTCATCACTGGCAGGAAAACACACGGTAGTGAGAGAGTGAGAGAGTGAGGGTGTGTGTCCTCTTGTCTGCACAGGATGGGGGGAGTGGTGACGTTATCTGCCTCCTAGCGGCCGCTCTGAGTACTGCACCTTCTCCTGCAAAAGGACGTCACTTACTACAGTAGTAGTTCCATTGTCAGGCGGATCTGAATGACTTTCTGTCTAGTTTGATGCGTTCTATCAAAATAAAAATAAATAAAATGCTAGTCAATAGGGGGCGCTGCGGTAACTCCTCTAATTCCATGTTGTGCTTTTTTCCCCCTAAGAACAGTTTTATTCATTTACTTTTTACCAATAAGCATTTATTATTTTCAGGTCAGTGTCAAATCATAACAATTCATCCATCCATCCATCCATCCATCCATCCATCCATCCATCCATCCATCCATCCATCCATCTTTCCATCTAATAGATCTCCATCCATCCATCCATCCATCCATCCATCCATCCATCCATCCATCCATCCATCCATCCATCCATCCATATCCATCCATCCATATCCATCCATCCATCCATCCATCCATCCATCCATCTATCCATCCATCCATCCATCCATCCATCCATCCATCCATCCATCCATCCATCCATCCATCCATCCATCCATCCATCCATCCATCCATCCATCCATCCATCCATCCATCCATCCATCCAAATCAACAATGAGTGAATCACAGTGTGACGAGGTAAAACCTGCTTTTAGAAGGAAGAAACCTCGAGCAAAACCAGACTCTGTGTTGACGGCTGTTGACTGGACGGGTGGAGGGAGGGGAGTAGATAGAGTGATGGAGAAAAGGAAGAAGGAGGATAAAGTGAGTGAAGAGAAGATAGTAATAAATAGAAGAGACAGCTTCCAGAATCTGGGCTCGCACGTTGTATAGCTCTGGGTCTAGTGGTGAAGTGGTTACTTCCTACTTAAGTGTTCTGAAGATCCAATAAATGGATCTAATCTAGATCCGGTTCCCGGCCTCTGTGGCTCCTACATTACATCACTCTTTCTTCAGAAAATAGACATAAAATAAAATCATCGGCAGATGAAATAGTGTACATGTAACTATTGATGGGTTGATGAAGCCCCATGATGCCTTTGATACTATGATATATTTTTATACGTCCACTAGGTGTCACTGTGTTTTATGTTCTTAATTTTCCTTCAGGAGTGGAGTGAAAAGATGATATTACATGTTAATCTTTGTATCCTTTGTCTTCTCTTTGTTCTTTATCTTTAGATTGTGTCATCTTGCACTTTATTTTTATTGCACTTTGTTCTTGTTCTTGTTTCATAAACCTGCCATGTAATGTTACTTTAGGGCAAAATATTTCTGCAAAAACGTTGTCTTACTTTAAACACAAATGTCTTCTCTTCTTTCAGCTGTTTGTTTACCTTCATCTTTTTGTTTCATTCTCCATGTCTCATAACTACTGTATATACACTTTGTAGTGTAGATACAATCATCCACCAGCAGGCTGGCGCAGACGCGCACGTAAAGACAAGGATCTGCAAAAAACAAGAGCCGCATTCATCCATCTCCAGAACATCTTGAGAACTCCACACAAAGAAATCGGTTTATTTGGTCCCAGACAAGCCATCACCCGGTCGGAGTCCGCTAAATCTGTCGTGCGCGCATACTTTCCTCATTACGGTAATGCCTTATCCAGCTGTCGCAAACATGACGTAAAGACATGAAACTCTTTAAAAGAAATAGAAACATTTGGTCATTATTTTTCGTGAAGGATTCCAGACATTTCCATTAATAAAACTGAAGAGACGTTCAAGATATTCTATCACATATTTTCACAATAAAATCCCTTTGAAAATGTTCATATGCATCTGAAATAGAATTATGCATTTTAATGATATTTTCACATATTTAAAATAAGAAAACATCACATTGTAAAAATGAGAATGTTTTTTTTAATTTTTTTACAAAGATATCAGATCGTGAAAGTAATTTAAATACAAGTCAAGACAACACAAAAGTCTGTTTTTAAATGAGTTTATTATATATTATGTTTGAAGTATCCTCTAATAAACTAAATCAAAAATAATAATAAAACATAATCTATATACCTGAAAGTGGGGGTGATTTTATTTTTGTCTGTGTTTCAATCTGTCTGATCTTTATTTGGTTTAAAAAATATTGAAGATAAATTTGGATGGTGCAAATATGTGTAGTACTTGAAATTTGGTACATTTTATCATTATATAATTCCTATTAATTTATTTTAACAGCACTATTTAGGAAATTACATTTGTAACAGTTAAACTTAACAAACCATAACCATTTTAAGGAAACCATTCCACCACTAAAGCCTGTCTGATCCGTTTTTTATTTCTCGGTACCATCATTAATAAGAACTTAAGTAACTAATCAATTTCTTTGCAATACAAGTCTGATGCTGACAATACTGCCATCAAATGAGTACTTCTTATACACAGTGCCTGTAGTCTCCCTAAATGTGGCTACTGGGTTCATGTATTTCTCTAGTGCTGATGGAAATGTAATGTCTGGAGGTTACTTCTGTGTTTCTAAAAATAACGACAAGAAGAAATATGCGTTTGAAAAAGACATTATCTTGGCTTTCACTTTTATTTTTGAACGTCACAAAGGACTGTAGTGTATCAGAGTGTGATGGCTACTGTCCCTCGAGACGCAGCAGGATCAAATGGCGACCAGAAACATAGATCAGATAAGGCACTTGTGAAAATGTTTCTATTGCTTGTCAAATATTCCATTTGTTTTCCCGCATTGTTTTTAATAGCACAGCTCTGACGATTACACACAAACACACAAACGGCTCAAAACTGTCTTTTGAAAATGGTTGTTACGGTTCTGTCGGTGTTGCTCTGCTCAGAGCTGCCGGTTTAATACCCAGTCGTGGATGTTTTGATGATGATAATGATGATGTTGAACATGATGCTTTATTGGTCCACTCCCGCTGCACGCTTGGCTCGTTTCCTAGGAGATGTTTTGGGCGATGATTTTGGCGTCCTGTCTGTAAACAAAGATTTTTACAAGTTGAATAAAAAAAATTAGCCACAATCCCTGTTATAATAGCTGCATTTGTGTTTTCACATACAAGGTTAAACCTTGTCAAAATTCGAATATTATTTAATCGTCTGGAAATTCAGAGAATTTAACATTCCTCGATATTACAAAGTAATGATATAAATAAAAACTCATTCTACACCAAGTAATAATCTGGTGTCTGAAGTTCTTGAATAACTGAAGGAAACATAATGCACATAATTTACTGATCTTTTGCAAAAATTGTAACATTACATCATTATTGAACAACTAACACGGAAAAGTCAATTACTCTTTAAAAAGGGCATATAATAGTCCTAATGATTCTTGCAAATGAAAGTCAAAAACTTTAAATTGTCAACGTTTTTGAGAGGTTGATTCATTCATTCATGCATTTTCTATCACTTAATTCCGTATGGGTGTAGCAGGGGGGCTGGAGCCTAATATTAGGAATGCATGTTTTAAATAGACAAAATTCTCAGTGTGACTTAAAGGAGAAACAATCGTAAAGTAATTATCAAAAGCAAGTCAAATTCAAGAATTGTTGAAAACATTAAGAAACCCAAAGACAGCGCGAGTCAGAAAGTTAGGAATCTCTAATCCTGGGACACTTTCCTAGTGTTTGAATTAAGCCAACAAAAAAAAAGATGTTTTGATAATAAGAATTAATTAGTGTGGAAGACGAATTTAGATACCAGCTTTATTTTTATCGATTCAATTAGACTTCATTAAAGATAATTTCGGGTATTTTATTGTTCGCTGTTGGCTTCAGTTTGTTCATCTAACAGTTAGTTATCATCTCAACAAACTACTGTCCATCATGGATGATGACAGTCATCCTCTGAACACTGTCATCAGTGAGCAGAGAAGCAGATGGAGCACTAATCCTCCTCCCCAGATGCAACACTAATAGACTCAGGGACTCATTCATTCCTTGCGCTATAACTTGTTTAATTCTGAATTTTGGGGCAGGAGTGGAGTGAAAAGATGATATTCTATGTTAATCGTTATATCCTTTTTCTTTGATCTATGTCTAGGTCTTTATCTTTAGATTTAGATTGTGTCATCCTGCACTTTTTATGGAACTTTGTTCTTGTTTTTTATGAATCTATGGTCTGCGTTGCTGTGTGCTGGAAAAACAATTTCCCGAAGCCTATCTCTTAGACCCCACGGACCCCCTTCTTACTCATGGCGTTGAGAGTCTCCTGAGGAATCCAGCTGATGTCCACATCATTTGCTCCACCAGTGCCTCGCTCCACTTTGGTCGCCAGCCTCCTCCTCTGCAAAAGTCACAACACGTCAGAAGACGAGCCTCGCACAGTTGCAGTGTGACGACAATAGCTGTGAATAAATGACAAGTCATGGAAAGAAGACCTACCGTCCTCGTCTCCAGGATCTGGTACAGGGCGAAGACCATCAGGGACACTAGCCCAGCGAGGAAAATGTACAAAAATATCCTGCAAAGAGAAAAGGATAAAGAATATTTTATTTGTTCGTTTAAGCGGTCTTGATGGTGGAGGTTGGCAACACTAAGAAATAACTACAAATACCAAAATTATTCGTTTTGCTTACATGTGATTGATTTGCTACAAATTCTCAATTGAAGTTTCACAAATTAATTGTTTCTGCTTGTGAAAAACAAAGAACCTGTGTACGCCCGCCACTTAAGCCCCGGGGTCCAACAAAATTGGCAACTTGGCAACTAATTAAATAAAATAAATCTCACTGGATTCTTCTTTTATTTAAAGTCATGTTTACTGCGAGTTCCAGTCTGTGTCGAGTTTAGTTTAACGTATGTAAATAGTGTTCATGTGATTACAAGAAAGCCTCATAGCACGGTTCTTTGTTTATGTAAACAGTCAATTGATTAAATTCATCAAACAAACCGTCAGTTGAAAGATTCTTAGGAGCAAAAAAATGCACCATCCTCTAGTGTTAACATAAAGAGAAACAGGGGATTTATTTGGGAAACTCAGGAGTACTTTAATATAAACAGTTGTAACAAATAAATAGAGGCTCCACAAACAAGACACAGATATGATTTGAAAAGCTTACGTTTCCCCGTCCAGCCCTTCTTCCTTCTCTGTGATGGTCACAGTCTGGTTGTAAATGGCAGTCTGGAACACTGAGCCCTGGATTGAGACACCGTGAAGGCAAAATTAGTGACAAAGATCAAATCACTTTCAAGTTTAATGATAAAAATAAAAAACAAACTCAAATAGGAGAAAATCGGCAAAAGCTTACTTGGCTGTCATTATCAACAAACAGCTACAATTTCCACAAAAGATATATTAAATAAAGAAATAATTCCCTCTTCTACTTTGGCGTTAAACAGTTGTTGAATGTCTGGATTCAACTCTCGCTACCTAAAGAAGTTTAGACACACTTTAGAACACTTTATTTATTTTTTTATCTAAATACTTTTCATCAATCAATCATTTTCTATGTCATGTTTAAAATTGTAGTTTTTAAAGGAACACAAACCTCTGAGCTCAGGTAGTTGAGCAGGATGACCAGACTGAAGGGTCGGCCGGCCATGGGCTGAGCGGGGATGAAGGAGTACTCAAAGGTGGCCTGCGCTTGAGGCTGAACCACGGTGTTCAGAGTCAAAGCTGTGAACTACACAAACAGAACATTTAAGTGTAAATAATAACAACAAACAACCAAACCTCCCTCTAGGGTCGTCATTTTTATGCGTCAACGGACTCACGTTTTGGATGTAGAACTGGAAGTCCTGTGGATACCTGAAAGACGCCTCAAGAGACTGAACCGTAAACTCCTGACTCCCCTTGTTCGAGAAGCCAACCAGGAAACGCACAATTTCATTGGCAGGAAACTCTTAATGAGGAAAGAAATGTCATTAGATTTTGCCATTTTTAAAAATCCATAATGGGATCAAAGATCTCAGACCTTCTCCTGTGGTGAAGATGATGGTGGTGTCCGCATCAGGATGTGAACTCAACGTTTTGTCAGAAGCGTCTGCGTCATCGTCTTCGGCTTCCTGACGAGAAAACAAGAAAACTATTATGGTCTGTCTGTGATTGTTGGACATTCAAAAACACACATACCGCCTCTTGCATTTGATCATCGTCCACAAGAACCTCTTCCTCCTCCTCCTCGTCGTCGTCGTCCTCCTCTACGGATGCATAGGACTCGGATTCTTCAGCAGAGTCGGGGTCCGCCGACACCTGGCCTGCAGAAGTTTCATTGAGGGTCAAAGTTCACTCATCACAACTCTGGCATAGGCACATGTTATTAGCCATTATTTTTCTCAGGCAATAAAAAGGCCGAAAAGTCAATTTGTGCGACATAATTTCAAGCAAAAGTCACATTATTTGTATTAATATTTGTTTTAAAGTTCTATAGATACATCCAAGATATTATGTAGGGGTTTTGTTATTTATTTAATAAAACAAAAAAGCTATATAGATAATGTCAGAAATATGCAAGCCGGCTTAATGCACAAGAATATGTTGTTGATAAGTATGTTGTTGATAAGTATGTTGTTGATAAATATGTTGTTGATAAGTACGGTGATGTTGAGTCGCAGCACAACATGGAGAACAAATGAAAAACTATTATCTATGATGACGTGTCGAATCTGCTGGTGCGCTAAAAAAAAAAGAGTCGTAACACAAGTTAACAGAAAGTTTGCAAATAAGAAATTGATTTGCAAACTTTCTGACCCCAGCTAAATATTTCTAATTTTATAAAGAACATTTTACGATCTACGTTTAATATTATAATCCATTGTTTTAACGCAGTTTCATTCAATAAAAGCGACAGTGAAGTAGTTTATATGCACACATTCATGCCACGTCAATGTTTCGTCAACGGTTAGAAAAAGTCTAATAAATGTGGAAATAAAGTGAACGGAAAATGAAAACTTACCGACACAAATAAGGCCACATGGAAAGGCCAGAAGAAAAAGCAGCAGGAGTTTTGAGCTGAAGTGAAACATTTTTGATCAGGACTTGTGTCTCGACGTTAGTAACACATCAGCGTTCAGGAGCGAGAGGACGGAAGCCGTGCGGAGTCGTGAAAAGGGCGGTTCGTTTACGTGTCTACGTGTACATATTGTGTGACGTGACGTTCCCCCCCCCCCCGTGGACATGTATTTATGTATTTATGTGTAGGTGCTGCTTTTAACCTGGAAATGAACTTATTTGACTGATTCTAAAATAAAACGAAAGACATTTAAACTTCAATGTTTAGCAAAAACGTGACTGTTTTCATTTGTGTTCAGATTATTTGATCGAGTGTAGAAGTTTTAAACTATACAACTAATACTGAAACATTGCCTCAATACCTTTTTTGGTCACATGGACATGATATTAAATGATAAAAAATAAATAAATATAATAACACGTATCCTACGAGTTTTGCGTCAAAAAGACCAATCAAAAACGATCACCTTGGGGAGCCAATCAGAGAGCTTGATACATATAGGTGGCTCAATATTAACGAGAGTTCACGAGACGAGCTTTTTTTTTTAACAGATCTGAATAAGTTGTTCAGTGAACAGTTGTTAAGCAAATTAAATAACTAAATTATAAGTAAAATTAAAGATATGTAGCCAGGCTAATTAATGAATGTTCATCAATGCTCCAATGGAATGCTTCAAAAAAAAAAATAACACTCCCTCTTCTCTTTTATGATTGGTCAGAAAACCTCAAAGCTAATAAACAGTAACTATGAGTAGTCTCGTTTTTAATGTCTTTCATTTGACGTTTTTTACATTTATCTAGGCCTACATGAACTTGTAATATTTGATTTTCTTTTTTGTTTTTACTTTTTTCACCATTACTAAATGTGCCAACATATAATTTTATTATTTATACAAAATAATTTGGGATATGCATGTGTGCTCTGCCTGTTTGCCTACATTAACACCATTAAAAAGTGTGTAAACACATACATAACCAATATTATTCCGGGTCATCTAGAGGAAAAGTGTTCCACGACAGGAATTACAATTATTTATTACTCATCAGTGGTCTTGACAGAGATTGACACCCTCTTCATTACTTTTGACACTGAAAAATACAACCAAGGAGCTTGAAAATAAACTTTTATTTCTCACACATAAGCATCAGTAGTTAAACATCCATGTGACAATCCTGGCTGATTGAAATCTCGAACAATTAGAAGAGGATCTGAGACACGAGTTGCACACAAACAAAAACAAGCAGACACATCCAGCATCGTTTGGACAGCCACCATGTGGCTTTCAAGTACCGTTTTCAATCATAGCGTTTCTAATTATTATTCCAAAAAATAAACAATTAACCAGCATAAAAAACAAAAACAAAGCATTGTTACTTTTATCAATATTTATTTAAAATGCCATTAAGGCACTAATACGGTTCCCTTAACCTAAAGTACACACTTAACAAATAAAAAAGAAAACATATGAGCAGTTTCCAAAGAAAAATATAATACTACAAATTCAACTAAATCTCATAACAAGGGAATAATGCATTACACCCCAAACACGCAACAGCTGCAATCCTTAACCTCCGTTCTACATAACTCTACTCTTCCTTGATAAATGAAAACAAGATATTAGGACGAAAGCCTGAAACTCATGCACAGCATCGTTATCCGTCCGTGCTTATAAATACGACAGAGGAATTCCAAATAAATCACACAGAATTTAGAGTTCAGCACATAATTAGTTCAATTACTTGAAGGACACCACCACACAGGGCAGTCCAGCACACGTCACTGATGTGCTCAGAAGTTCCACATCTGTATCAACGTAGGAAACCGTGAAAACTAGGAAGCAGGCAAAAATGATAACTGCCGTTATTTCCAAATCCATGAATGCAGTAAAACGAGGCGAAGATCTACAACAACAGTGTTGTAACATTGTTGGATTCACGCAGGTTTACGTATTCTTGTGACCAACAAGTTCACAACATCGATCGAAAGTTGACAACAAAAAAACAAAATATTTTTCCAACATTCAGAAGCCAAAAAACACGGTGAAGCTCATACACGAGATCCGATATCCATTGAAACATTTCAAAAACTTTAACCGACCCTAAACCTAAATCAAAACAATCCAACCTTTAGCACATAATTGAATATCCTCACTGATACATGTTCATAAATAAAAGAAAAAAAAACAAAAACACCAAAAACTTCCCAAAACTACTTCTTAGAAGTTTTCTCTGACCAACCATTGTTTGCTTAAAAGCAAAAATCTAAATGACACTTCCTGTTCAATCAATCTGGTGCTTTTTTTTATATTGCGCAATTTTTTTTGTTGTTGACATTTTTGTCATGTGAAATAAATTCTGTTTATATACATGATATTTATGTACATTTGTTCATAATCTTGTCACTTGGGTGATCGTGGAGGGATATTCTGTTCCTTCCCGCTGCGTCTGGCGCCCCTCTGTGGTGAGAACTGTTTCCTCGTGTTCGTTCCACGAGCATGATCCCACTTCTGTCCTGGACCTCCGTTTCTGTAAGATCCATTTGCTCCCTGGAAAGAGCGCAACGGCTGGCGTGGTCGACCGTATCCAGGATTGTCCGTCTTATTTGCAGGATGCCTGGACTTCAGCCGAGGCTCTTCGACTTTGTTTTCCTTGACCTCTTGAAGTGGCTGGACACCAGCGAGGTCTGGAGCGGCGGCCGCAGGAATCGGTGCAGGAGGATCTTTGGCTGGGCGTTGGCACACTTCTGCGTAGCTCAGCTTTCTTAGAGTCTAATCAAAGTACAAAAGACAACAGAAAACCCAAGTTGTTAATAGCTTAACCTGAGCCGCATGATTTTACTGGATGAAACAGCATGTGCAGCCAAAGACGAATCTAATGCAAACACATTAAACACACACAACATCATTTTGTTAACGGTCTATGTCCCTTAACGTGGTAATTTTGCTACAGTGTAGAGTTAACTTGTTCCGCTCATTGGAACCAGCTCCTCACTGTCGAGGACAATAATAATGATCCATCAACTATGATGTGTTACTAATGTAATGGATGAAAAGTTCAGTTCTGTTTTAGTTTGGAAAAGCAAGAAAGAAAAATATATACTATATAAAACTAGAAAAGAATAAGTTTAAAGGGCAACCAATGAATGAAACATGAGTTGAATGAATGGATGAAACTATCCTGACTCACTCACATGTTTCAAATGTTCTTGATTATGTTTTTTTTAACTTATTACTTTATAAAGTTCTCCCTCGTCTGAAATCTCAGCGAACGAGAGGTTACGAGAACGGAGCCCATTTTTAAGCAATAGTCTTCTCCTAAGTCCTCCTGCAGCAGCAAACAATGCACTGCTTCTATCCATATCCATGAGACCCTTGGAGGAGTAGACTTACAGGATTGATGCTTGACCAATCACAGCAACGTGGGCGTGGTTATGGTAAAGAACCTTTTCTAATGTAAATATTTCAAATTATGAGAGTTTTGTACAAACAGACACATACTGATGAGTACAATAGAGGTCCAAGATATGTTTAAAACACACTTGAGCCACCCCTATAATCACCACAAAATACAAGATCCTGTTGAAGAACAAATTGCATCTCTGGTAAGATAATGATCATCAAGTTTTCAACTGTAATCCTCAAGACTCTTTTCATTTTACTTAACAACAATAATCCCGTCTTGAGCCTTTGTCGAAGCTTCACAAATGAATCAAGACTTGCCTGGTCTGTCGCTGCATTAAGAGGTGAGACTGGTGTGGAAACGGTTTCGCTGCTGGGAGATGAAGCTTCTTCTGCGACTGGTTTTACGATCGTCTGAGTTCGCACGTTCTGGTTTTCTTCCGGATCAGGAGAGTCGGTCTTCTCCACGTTTAGTAGAGGTGGAGAAACACTACGAGAACATAGAAACACTCGTTATAATCTCTGCACTTTTGTAAAAAACATTTCAAATGTTATACATTTGTAAATCAAAACTTTTAATTTTGTATCAGCTTGTCTTTCTGAAACCGTT
Organism: Callionymus lyra; assembly: GCF_982586985.1. Lineage (NCBI taxonomy): Eukaryota > Metazoa > Chordata > Actinopteri > Syngnathiformes > Callionymidae > Callionymus > Callionymus lyra. The sequence goes on from NC_141827.1 coordinate 13,992,392, forward strand.
CTGGTTTATAAAAAAAACAAAAAAAAAACGAATAAAAACATTGTGTTTTTGACAAAATGTATCACATGGTATATAATTACATCTTCACAAAATCAAAGGGCAGGAAAGTGCGGATGTGTTGTGCACACACTGTGACAATTAACTACAAAGAAAGAAGAAGAAGCACCAGATGGCGCTAATACAGCATGACCCGGAAAATTAATTACACACAAGTGAATACTTCAAAGGATCATAAAAAATAAAGAAAGACTTGGTAAAACGATAGTGAAGATATGAAAACGTGGAAGAATTTTGGAACCTACAGATTGCAGAGTTATTATCAATTTATATACAGGATTGAAGATAGAAGTGAAAACGACATTCGCTTAAAATTAAATTAGCTTAAAATAAAAAGCAAATTTCTTCCAAAGTAACAAATAGCAGCAGCTTCTCCTCCAGAAAAGTCCCTTAAAAACGTTAAACAGTAGCGCACATCAACTGTAAATACTGAACACAAACTCATTTCATTATTTGTTTGCAGTATTCATGGGTTAAGGCCTCATGAGGCTGCTGATGCTGCAACATGATGCAGTTTGAAAAGTCGCCCTGATGATGCCAGGTTTCATTAAATTAGTATCTCAGAGCTAAAAATTATTCAGCAAATAGCGCCATCTGGTGGTCTTTTAAAATTTAGTTTATCAACCCATCACTAGCAGAGACAAACGTCTTCAAATGGTATCTAAACCTACAAATTCAAACGAGGCATAGGAGCCTTATCGATGAGGAAATGTACCTACTGATATGAAAAACATAACCATTATTATTTCTTAACCTGTTATATTATTAAGAAATACTAATTTCTCAATCTCTATAATCTCTATGATTCCGTGTACAGGTGAAAGCACAGAAACACCGAAAAGATGAGACTAAAACAAATATATATATTAAGATGATCACAAAGAATAATTAACATTTACTATTTTGAAAAAGTATTACCTTTTGACTGGACTCGTTTCTGGCACTGTCAATATACTTGGCGTGGAAGGAGTTGCGCAACTCGTCCCACCGAGAGGTTCTTCTACGGCGCTGGTGTGTTTGGTCTCACAAGGTTCTGGAGTGACAACCTAAATAAACATAAACACAATTACAGACATCGAGTCGTTTCAAGGAACCTTCAACATGGCTGCCAATGCTTACCTTGTTGCTGGGCTTCAGTCCCCTCACGACATCGGACAGGCGCATATCAGGGGTCGTCTCCTCCTGCACGCTCGCCACCGAGCCCGGGAGAGGAGGGAAGTTGGAGGCCGCCAGGTCAAACTTAGGTGCAGGTGAAGCTTTGACCTCGGCACCAGGTGAAAACTTCTGACAATGAAGGGAAGACAGGACATCAAGTATCACGGTTACATCAATAGAGGAATATTTAGAAGTTAAAAAACTAAACAGAATAGTCGTGAGAATTAAGCCACTCACTGTGTCATCTTTCCTTCTCCTGACGCCTCTGTGGTTGCCTCTCCTTAATGATGAACATGTATGTGAGCATTTAAAGTACAATAACAATCCAGCCATCAAAGCACAAACATCCCACCTTGACCGTGCACCTCCAGTGGGATCTTCACCCATCTGTGGCGAGGCGTCTCTGTGGCTGTATGGAAGATGAAGATGGGCTCCCATCATATGTGTCAGGAGGGTTTGATGTGGACCGAGAGACTCCGATGCAGGAGACACGGGAGGAGAGAGCAAGCCGTCGACAGGCTGGAGGTTAGTGTGGTTCCTTGACAGAACGAAACCAAGTGAAAGATTTAATCCACTAAGAAAAGACACACTGAAGGCAATCCAACAAGAACATTACCGTCCTTTTTTTTCCTCCCCCCATTTGGGGATAATCTAAACACCGATCACAATTTTGATTGACAGCTAACTGATAGGGAACTTTTTGGGTGAACGTTATGACAAGGAATCCATTTTCTAACTGGTCGCAATCAAAACCACTCCTATACAAACACCACTTCCTCATAACTTTAATACACTTGTAGTTATACTCATTTAGTAAAATACCAAAGTCTAAGCACAACGGACAGAAATGCCAGATTAGACAAGAAAAGGGGGATTGAACAGCCTCGTTACATTCCAGACAGAAGGCTGCTGTTGGTGTGAGTCACCTACTAAGCTACTGCTTTTGGTAAATCCATGGCGTCAGGTTGGGGGGGTGAGGGGGGTAAGAACATTTTTATACACTTAAATCCAAGTAGAAATACAGTACAATTTATGGAAATTCAGCAGCGTTGTATCGATATTTAAAAAGATATATAACTTAAAACATATTATTGTTGTTTTCGTCTTTCAATTTTAATTTAATTATAGTTATTTTGTGTCATACATTTAATTAAGCATGTATAAAATAACCTACATGCAGTTCACACACCCCTAGTGTCGAGGTAATGAGAACATCTTTTAGACTTTTAGATATTTTTCATATTTGATTGAACATACCGGTTTCGGATGCCTGGCTGGTTTAGAGAGCTAGAGTTGGACTTGTAGTTCTCTGGAGGGCTGTAGTCACTCATGAATGCACCGTTTGGGAAAGGAGCCTAAAAAAGGTGAGGGGAAGACACTTAACCAAGCACAGGTGCAAGACAGACCAACGAGGAAACTACAGACGTAGGATAAACGAGAATGGCGGAAATTATTCCCTTACCAGAGGCGTTTCAAAATACGGCACAACTGAAGGGTTCCAGGACGGAGAAACGACGGGGTACACTGGGAACTGCTGCTGAGGACTGTAGACCTGTTGCATGTAGACGGGGGAACCATACGGCGCCTGAGGTGTTGTGTGATGGTTGTATACGCTGGACTCCACACTGCGGAAGCTGCTCTTGCCGAAGAACGTGTTTATGGCCTTGATACGAGCCTGCAGGAGAAGAGGAATAAAGTGACGAAAAAATGTTTGACCGTGGCATCAACAGGTTATTGTTGCCTCACAGTCCCCTCAGAACTTATAATAATCTCACTGGAGTGATGAGAGCAGGGTGGGGAGAAACAGAAATTTAAAAAGAAGGCAGCAAGAGGTTAAGATTATCAGCTCAAGAGCCGCAGAGGAAGATGTGGAGAAAGAATCCTCAGAAACAGTGAATCTGGATACTGATCATCAGTGGGTTGGTTAAAAAAAACCCACTGACCTCAAAATAAATAACCATCCCTGATGCGAGTCTTAGTAGAAATCCAGGACCCACATCAAGGCACAGACAAGCTTGCAATTGTAATTGAATCACATTGTGTCAAGATAAACATCGGGTGTGACGTTTTCCGCCCTTTAAATTACACTTGAGATGACAACATTTTTAAATGACAACATCAGGGAGTTCAATCCCATAAAAAAAATATTTAGTTAGATTAGATTGACTTTATTAATCCCTCTGGAGATCTCCTTCGGGAACTTAGTCGTCTTGACTCATACATTTAAACTGAGACACATCTGAAAAAAAATCCAAGTGTACCTATAGCTCCATTTGTGTGTGTGCAATATGTTGCCTGAACTTAAAAAAATTGAATTGATCCAAATAAAATCGAATGTTTAGTCATAAATTAAATTCTTAAACTCACCATTATTGGTTTGTCCTGGAATGTTTTCACTTCCTCCCTCAGGTATCTGTAGGCCTGAAACACAAAGTTGAATCGGATCATATATATGATCGGTTTAAGCAATTCCGTTGCGACATTACTTAAAAACTGGAAAATGATAAACATTCTCCATATAATTGCTCACAATTGCTGAGTGACAAATATAGAACATTAGCATGTTAGCATATTAGCATTAAGCTAGCTGTGCTCCTCCTCCTGAAATGTCTGACAAAAATATTGGGAGGTATAAATACATTGTGCAAAATAATCTTTTATATCGAGATAGCAAACACCATATTAGTAAAAAAAATAAATGAGAATATATATATATATATATATTATTATAATATTCTAACAACTATACAACTTTCTGTGCCCAGACTTGCTTGATTTTCCATTTTGGAAATGCTTTCAATAGAGAGAAAATTAAAGCATGTCACCAGGGTTGCACTTGAATAAGCACAAAGTGATGCATCTTTGTAAGCAGATGGTGCTCTATCTATTGTGATCTGTTATTTACTTCATTTTCTTTGGCTATATTTTTCAAATGTTGTTTTCATTACATTGTGTTTTTATGATTATTCTTTAAGGAATTACATTTGTTTTTTAAAATACATTATATAAAGAAAATGCTGTATTAGAGTAATTTGTACATTCTGTACAGTATATATTGTAAGTTTTAAAAGATTTGATCATACCTGAAGTGCATCCATGTCCGACTGAAATGTTATGTACCAGTTGCTGTTGTGGGCAAATTCCACACTTATCACTTTTGGACATTTGTCACTGTTGAAAAGGTTCTCCACTTCCTGTAACAATAACAGACATATGTTGTTTATATCCAGACAAGAGCACAGTATATTTGTCCAAATTAATCAATCATGAGTGCATTTACCTCCACTGGTGTCGTTTCTGGCACTTCTCTCAAGATGATTATTGAACGACTATGATTTGGACGGACTTTTTCTCCGGTTTCGTCCACTTGGACCAGTGGAGATGCTAATGAAGACAGAAAGCAGTAATCAGGGATTAGGGGGATTGTGTGGCAGACATACAACAGGTTAAGAAACACCTTTGTTCTCAGTGGATAAGCCTCCGCCCAACTGACTGTTTGCTTTGTGTATTAACACAATTAGCTACGACAACACCTTGTTACATAGTCATCTCGCACGGCCAACGTTGACTATTTCGATTCTAAAGGAGTCAAAAGGTAGGTTAATTAAAAGCTCCGCAGGTCAGCAAAACTGACACGGCAACACAATCTGAGGCTATGATGGATTAGTAGAAACGAATGTAACAGCTGCTAGGCCTTGTTAACACAAAAAATATATACCCATTCCTCTTACTTATGAATTTTACGATTATTTAATTTTGGCTATTTTTTAAAACCATTAATTTTATCAGCAAAATGTTGCTTATACTGTGGAAGTAATAATAACTTCCTGGTTTACAACCCAGTGAAAAACTCTTGGTCTCACATTTAAAAGTACTTGATGCATGTTACGATATTTTTGGGTTAATAGTCTACTTCTTATAAAGAGATCTATGGCCGTTGTTGATCGTAACTTGAGATAATTATTGATTTATAGGATTATAAAACAGCCATCTTTGACAATGTACGAGTCGCAGCTAAAATATTAATCGTCACTTTCCCTAAAAGTCTACATTTTACTATGTCAAATATTAAAATTGAAATTTTATTTTTGGTTGACAATCTAAAACGAAATGTTTTAAATAGTCAATAAAAATGGCAAATTATCTCATAAAAATTACAACATTGGTTTTAAACAGTACAGAGTAAGAAGGTGATAATAAAGGGTTTAAAGGCAGACGTTGCACTGATGCTCTGCTTTTATTTTGAAAGCCAGAATTTCTTGCTTCTGAACGGCGATTTTGGAATGAAGTTTTAAAAGTTTGGAAAATACCATTGAGTTCTTTACAATAGAACTCAGAATCAGATATGCATTTTTAAACTTCGCTTTACATTTTCATACAGCAGTAACCTCATATTATATGAAATATACTTTAGACATAATATGCATTGCATTTGCAAGTAAAAAAATATTCATTTTACATCATATAGGTGTCAATCCAAGTGTGGTGATGTAAGGTTGGTTTCTTTGTGAGGTTTTTACATGACAGCATTGTGTTTATTCATAGCTCCTTTTATGAGTTTTACCATGAAAAGCACTTTGATCTGCCAAGAGGGGAATACAAATAAAGACTCAACGATACGTAAGTTAAAGATAAATAGATAATTTAGATTTAAAAGATATATCAATTTAGAGGACAATATTAGTAAAGATAGTATACTCTTAATTTAAAATTTCCATAATTTATAGTGGCCTACCTATATACCTATAAGCTAAATTAAAGAAATTAGAGTCTCATCCACACTCCACACCAGTAAGTGGCGGTAGTGCACTTTTACGTGGGAAGTTTTTTTAAATTATCGTTTTGTTGAACAGAGGAAACAATCATTTTAAAATCTTGTAAAAAGCTGGACTCAGTTAGGCCACAAAGAGCAGAGTTTTCACAGAACTTGTACCCATACAGCTGACATCATTTTGTCTGGACAAAAACCTAAAAGCTGCATCATCGTAACTCCAAGATTACAGTGTGATTGAAAGCTACTATGAATAAAAAATTATATTTAGATACATTCTTAGTACGCATTACTACAGAAATTAACCAGCTCTTGTACCTTTTAATACATCCAGAATGAGGCTTATGTCTGTGGTGAGCGCTTTGATGTCCTCCATGCAGGCAAGTGTCCAAATAGGAATAAATTGGTCACTGTCCATCTGGGATATTAGGTAGAGGTCTTTAGACAAGTTTTCCCTGTAAACAAGCAGGAACAAAAGTGTTGGAACACAAAAATACAACGTTTACATCCTGCATTAACCTTCATCAGCTTCAGATGCAGAGGGCAAGTTCTTCTTACCTTGAAAAGAAGAACTCGAGCTGCTTCTTTAAAGACTCTTTAAGACTTTCCTCAGACAGTGGTTCGTCTGTTGAACTACCATCTTCACCAGCTGAACTGCATTGGGAGTCAAACACTAAATAGCCAACACCAGCCGCGTCGGCAGCGTCGATGACTCCCTCCGGAGGTATAAATGTGAAGTCGACGGGGACGTCGGTGTAGTCAATGTCACACTCCTTTCCCCCGGAAGAAAGATCCTCCAAGTAACCTTAAATGAAGAGCAAAAGTGAATAAACGACAAGGAGAATGAAATATATCAGAGTTAAAAAAAAAAAGATGACCACACCTCCAGTCATCGTAGAAGAATCCTGGTACGTTTCCTGCCAGTCTTCTGACACCTGAGGAATTTCTATCTGGTCGGCTGGAACCTCTTGCCACACTTTGGCATTTGGATTCAGACCTGCTCCTTTAGTAGTGACCTGACCGCAAAACATACAAACAAACAAAAATGTATTCCAGGTGGTTTTGAAAAGCACAGTTTTTCTATTGACATAAAGTCCTCTTGTTCTTTTCAGTGTGTACTGAAACACGCATGCAAATAAAGGATCTCTGACTGTTTAAGAATGAAAGTAATCCAAAATACTCTCTAAAATACATGTAAATAGACCACACTGTTACTTAACAGTATATTCAATTAAATTGTTAAAAGTTAGTCCAATAATAATAATGTAAAAATCACACAAAAGACCTCACCATTTCTGTTGTCGGCAGAAACCAACGGAAGTGCAGAACTTGTCATTCAGGCCCAATGTGGAAGATGACTTGAGAAACTGTTCCCTACAGCGGGGGTTCCCAAACTCACCATGCCAAAGGCCCCTTTAAACACCATTGGTCTATAGCTTAGGAAAACCCTTTTGCAACACACACCAATGGCTTCAAAGTGGTGGCCTCATAGTATAGAATTCTAGTAGCTCCTATGATCTTAACTTTTCAGCAGCTCTGTTCCTTTGTTTTCTTTCCTGTCATACGTCTTCAACATAGGTCTCTGTTTTTTGTTGATACCAGTATGAGGTATTGACATCAATAAAAACACATCTTAATTTGGATTTATTCATTTTATTTTACTTTTAAAAACCCTCACCAAACACTTCACTACGAATTTCCTCAAACACACCATCGGTGTTTTGTTTGTTACTTTATCGCCGAGTTCCGCCTACTGAGGGGCTTCTGTAATTTAATCACTCGAGTAATTCAGTTAAAATCGAAAAACAAAAACGAATTTTGTCAATTCAAGCGATGAAGAGCCTCCATTTAATAAAGTTTGCGTTTCAGAATAAAAGCACATGGCGCCGGTACAGCGACGCCACTTTTTGCATACTGTACTCACCGACTTTTAAATGGACACAGCTTGTACAAATACTCGATTTTCCCCGACTTGTATAAACTCGATCATCAGTTCACCATCTTACCTTAGATAAGGGTTTTATCAGCGAGCTAGTGATCGCCGCTAAGTTGCGTAACAGCTAAGCTACCAGCGGTCACGTGTATTCGCCGAGATATACTGTATATAAAATTATTATTATTTTGAATTAAACTCAATACTTGAACACGTTTTGTTTGGAATGAATAAAAAAAAGATGATGCGAGGATGTGAATAGAAGTTAAATCGCGCCGACAGCGCAACCATATGTGAAACCACGTGAAACCTTATATAGCTCGTCCTTTTGCTAACTCACTGTTTACTAGGTGACTTTTTATAACTCGTTATTCGATACAACCGACGATTTTTCCCAGTTATTTCCAACATCAACTCCGAGCCACAAGAACCAGGAAACTTAAGACGTGTTGTTTTTTAGATCACGTTACGAGAAATAACTCGAGCAAGGACGCAAACAGGTTGTTAGCTTGTTAGCTCGCCGTAGCTCAGGCCGGTACTCACCATGCTGCTGCTGCTTCAGTGTCCGCCTCCAGCGTTGTCTCCTCGGGCGTCAACGAAACTAAAACCCCCGCTTTGTATCGTCGCCTACAAATATTCCTTTATTAATAGTAAACGTTCCGTCATAAAATGCCTCCTCGTCACTTATATTCAACGGCCTACAGGAGCTGTTTAACAATCCCAAAGAGCGGAATAAGTTTGTGATATGGCGATGGATTTTAAAAAATAACTTCCATTTTACGGACTTCTTTTTTTTAGACGCCAGGCCGTGTTCGGTTTCGGGGGCAACTGTGGCTGCATGTGACAGCTGCGTCCTCTGTGCGCGACCCAACGACCGTCCTCCTCCCTGCCGGCTCCCCGCCTCCACTGCGCCCTCCCCCTGCCTCACAGACACCGTGACCGCTGGGAGGTGACACAAGTGTCCGTGTCCAGTTCATTGACCTTGTTGCCGTCCATTACAAGTAGTTAGGGGCCCCAACAATAGTAAGTTAGTAAGTAAGTAATTTGTATTTGTATAGCGCTTTTCCAGACCAGGGTCACAAAGCGCTTAAACAATCAAAACAATACTCAATAAAGTATATACTTTAAAGATCAAGATAAAACTGATAACACAACAGGACTTCCAGAAAAAGGAAAAGCCTGAACAAATAAAAACTTCTTAAGATGTTTCTTGAAGGAGTCAGTAGATCCATCAAGCGCAAAGAGAAAGGAAGATCGTTCCAAAGCTTAGGAGCAACAACCTGGAAGGATTTCTCTCCTCTGGTCCTGAACCGTGTGCGTGGAACCATCAGTAGATTCTGATCCACAGACCTCAGAGCCCGAGCTGGGGTGTAAGGCTGGATCAGATCAGTGATGTAAGGAGGAGTCTGACCATGAATAGATCTGAAAGTAAGAACCAGAATTTTAAAGTTGATCCTGAAAGAAACTGGAAGCCAGTGAAGAGTTTTAAGGATCGGAGAAATGTGAGTTCTTCTACTAGAGCGGGTCAGAATTCTCGCTGCAGAGTTTTGTATCAACTGCAGGCGAGACAGCTCCTTCTTGTTAAGACATGAAAATAAACTGTTGCAATAGTCCAGGCGAGAAGACACAAACGCATGGATTACAAGCTCCAGATCATGTTCCGACAACATTTTCCCAAGTTTAGAGATTTTTCTTAGTTGAAGGAAACAGTTTCTGGTCATCTCTAATAGTACAATTATTTACAAGTTGTTTTGTTTGTTGGATTTCGACCTACATCATTTGCATTTATTATTATTATTATTATTAATGATTCACAGCTTCTATTAGTCTGATCTTGTTCTTGATTTGTTCTTCTTTTTCTATTTTTTATTAAAGCACCTCTGGGTAGTTATGAGTTCCTTAATATTTTTTGTACTAAAATAACTTGTGATGACACATAAATTTCAAACTAGTTGAATGACTCCTATACCGTGACTTGAGGTGTTTTGTGTACATCGTTTGCATTTATTATTATTATTATTATTATTATTAATGATTCACAGCTTCTATTAGTCTGATCTTGTTCTTCTTTTTCTATTTCTTATTAAAGCAGCTCTGGGTAGTTTTGGGTACCTTAATATTTTTGTACTAAAATAACTTGTGATGACACATCAACTTCAAACTAGTTGAATGACTCATATACTGTGACTTGAGGTTTTTTGTGTGATTTTTATTTTCACTGTAAAAGTTCTTGTGGATGGTGTGAACATGCTACATATCACGCCGGTTGTGGTGGGGGGAGAGGGGGGGGGGAAACTTTATGTTACAAAAACAAAGTTAAAATTATTTACATAGCCGTCATAATGCACATCCTATTTCATTATCCACAATCTGATTCATTACCTCATCAGTATCTATCCTTCATTCAGCCAATCGAAGTCTGGTAACAGAAAATTTGTCCAACTGCTGCAAACCGGGACATGGTAACTTTCGAACGTTTAGCGAGTGCTCATGGGAAATGTGGTCTTCCGTCGGGCTAAACACTACCACTTTAGTCCACTGGCGTCGCTCGACTTCAAATCGCATAGAGCTGCTTTAATATTACTTTTTGTCTGTTATGCTGTACTATCACAATCTTCACTGGGCCCCGTGAATGTATTGATTTTTTAAATCCCTGAATAGTTAGTAAGTAAGTAAGTAAGTAAAGGTTATTTATAAATGAAATTATGAAAATCTCCTGAGTCTCAAGAGACTTTGTCGAAAGACTGAGCGTCTCTGTAAGTCCACTAAACTTCAGGTGCACAGACTTCACCTCAGGGATCTAATGTCTTCATACAATGAGATGGTGGAAACTGCCAGATCTGATTACATCAGAAAACTTAGCAGCAAATATGAAAAACCCCAATGTGTTGTTTGACACGATTCATTCTCTCGTGTCTCCTGCTCCTCAAATCACACCTGTCTTCTGTGAAGCTGAAAGCAATGCATTGTTGAGATTTTTCATTGACAAAATTAAATTGATCAAAGAGAAAATCTCTCCTCTTTTGTGTTGAACCGCTGCTGACACTGAGCCTGTCTCCTCTTGGTCTTGCTTCAGTGCTGTATCTCTGGGTGATATTTTGGGAATTGGTAAACAAGATGAAACCCTCCTCTTGCTCAGATGACATCCTTCCTTGTAGGCTTTTTATATTAAGTATTTGATGTAATTGGGCCCTGGGTTACCAAAATGGTGAACCTCTCCCTTTCCACTGAGGTTTTTCCCAATGCATTTAAACATGCCATTGTGGAGCCTTTGCTCAAAAAGCTGACCTCAGTAATTTCAGGCCTATTTCTAAGCTCCCTTTCTTGTAAGTAAGTAAGTAAGTAAGTAATATTTATTTATATAGCGCTTTTCGAGACCAGGGTCACAAAGCGCTTGAACAATCAAAACAATACTCAAAAAAGTACATACTTTAAAGATCAAGATAATACTGAGAACAACACAGGAGTTCGAGAAATTCAAGGAAAAGCCTGAACAAATAGAAACGTCTTAAGATGTTTCTTAAAGGAGTCAGTAGACTCCATCAAGCGCAAAGAGAGAGGAAGATCGTTCCAAAGCTTAGGAGCAACAGCCTGAAAAGATTTCTCTCCTCTGGTCCTGAGCCGTGTGCGTGGAACCATAAGTAGATTTTGATCCACAGACCTCAGAGCCCGAGCTGGGGTGTAAGGCTGGATCAGATCAGTGATGTAAGATTTTGTAAGATGTAAGTTGTCCAAGATTTTGGAGAAGGTTGTGTCTGAGCAGCTGTTTTTGTTCCTGGATCAGAGCGACATCCATCAGAAGTTTCAGTCTTGCTTACGTAAACATCACTCTACGGAGACAGCCTTACCGAAAGTGACCATCATGATGTCTGCTGATTCGGGTCAATACACAGTTCTGGTTCTCTTGGATCTGTCCTCAGCCTTTGACACAGTTGATCATCAGATCCTGCTGAGAAGACTGAGGGATGAAGTGGGACTGTCTGGGTCTGTGTTACAATGGTTCTCATCATACCTTTCTGGGCGCAGCTTTAGTGTATCTGCCAATCAAATGAGGTCTGAATCGGCGGATCTATTGTGTGTAGTCCCTCAAGGTTCTGTTCTGGTTCCTTTATTGTTTTTGCTGTACTTAATTCCCCTGGGTAAAATCATTCAGAGATTTCCTGATGTTTCTTATCACATTTTTGCTGATGACATCCAGCTCTACTGCTCTTTTGAGCTTGAACAGGCTGAACAGCTTAGTCAATTGTTTGCTAGAAATCAAACAATAGCTGAGTGAAAATACTTTGATGCTAAATGTGGACAAAACTGAAACTCTGGTTATTGCTCCTGATGATAAGGTTCCAGGGTTGAGTCAGTACTTGGGTGACTTAGGTCAGTCTGTCAAACTGAGCCTGAGAAACCTGGGTGTTGTATTTGACAAAGACATGTCTCTAGTTCAACACTGCAGAAAACTGACCAGAAACTGTTTCTTGAACTAGGAAAAATCTCTAAACTTGTTGTCACAACATGATCTGGAGCTTGTAATCCATACGTTTGTGTCTTCTCGCCTTGACTATTGCAACAGTTTATTTTCATGTCTTAACAAGAAGGAGCTGTCTCGCCTGCAGTTGATACAAAACTCTGCAGCGAGAATTCTGACCCGCTCAAGAAGAAGAATTCACATTTCTCCGATCCTTAAACCTCTTCACTGGCTTCCAGTGATCTGATCCAGCCTTACACCCCAGCTCGGGCTCTGAGGTCTGTGGATCAGAATCTACTTATGGTTCCTCGCACATGGTTCAGGACCAAAGGAGAGAAATCGTTCCAGGCTGTTGCTCCTAAGCTTTGGAATGATCTTCCTCTCTCTTTGCGCTTGACATCTTAAGACATTCTTATTTGTTCAGGCTTTTCCTTGATTCTCTGGAACTCCTGTGTTTTTCTCAGTCTTATCTTGACCTTTAAAGCAGGGGTCTCAGACATGCGGAGACGTTATTTTGCGGCCCCCACCTTAACATGAAAGTTTAATGTTAGTGTGGCCCGCGAGTTTTATATGAATGGCGCTTGACAGCGTTGTGTGCGGAGCTGAAGGAATCTACCAAACACGGTGTGGTATATGGCTCTTGGGTGCCGGACATTGACGTCACTTGTGTGATGCAAGCAGAGAAACTTTTGTTTCCATTAGATCCGCACGCGGTAGGTTCAACATTTTAAAGTTTTTTATTTTTTTATTTTTTTATTTTCAACCTTGAACCTGGGGGTTAGGTTCAATATTTTAAACTTTTTTTTTTAAAACGTTGAACCTGGGGGGGTAGGTTCAACATTTTAAACTATTTTTTCTTTTATTTATTTATTTTTTTTAAACTTTGAACCTGGGGGTGTAGGTTCAACATTTAAAATTGTTTTCATTTATTTTTATTTAAAACGTTAATGGGGGGGTAGGTTCAACATTTTCAACTTATTTTATTATTATTATTTTTTTAACGTTGAACCTGGGGGGATAGGTTCAACATTTTCAACTTTTTTTTTTTTTTCTAAAACCTTGAACCTGGGGGGGTAGGTTCAACATTTTCAACTTTTTCTTTTTTTTTTTTTAAACGTTGAACCTGGGGGGTAGGTACAACATTTTAAACTTTTTTTTTTTTTTCTAAAACGTTGAACCTGGGGGGGTAGGTTCAACATTTTCAACTTTTTTTTTTTTTTTTTAAACGTTTAACCTGGGGGGTAGGTTCAACATTTTCAACTTTTTTTAAATTTTTTTTTTTTAAGCATTGGACCTGGGGGGGTAGGTTCAACATTTTCAACTTTTTTTTTTTTTTTTCTAAAACGTTGAACCTGGGGGGGTAGGTTCAACATTTTCAACTTATTTTATTAATTATTTTTTTTTAACGTTGAACCTGGGGGGGTAGGTTCAACATTTTCAACTTTTTTTTTTTTTTTTTCTAAAACGTTGAACCTGGGGGGGTAGGTTCAACATTTTCAACTTATTTTATTAATTATTTTTTTTTAACGTTGAACCTGGGGGGGTAGGTTCAACATTTTCGGCTTTTTTTTTTTCTTTTTTTTTTAAACATTGAACCTGGGGGGGGTAGGTTCAACATTTTCAACTTTTTTTTTTTTTTTTTTTTCTAAAACGTTGAACCTGGGGGGGTAGGTTCAACATTTTCAACTTATTTTATTATTATTATTTTTTTAACGTTGAACCTGGGGGGATAGGTTCAACATTTTCAACTTTTTTTTTCTAAAACCTTGAACCTGGGGGGGGTAGGTTCAACATTTTCACCTTTTTTTTCTAAAACTTTGAACCTGGGGGGGTAGGTTCAACATTTTCAACTTTTTTTTCATTTTTTTTCTAAAACGTTGAACCTGGGGGGGTGGGTTCAACATTTTCAACTTTTTTTTTTTTTTTTTTTTTAAACGTTGAACATGGGGGGGTAGGTTGAACATTTTCAACTTTTTTTTTGTTTGTTTTTCTAAAACGTTGAACCTGGGGGGGTAGGTTCAACATTTTCAACTTTTTTTTCATTGTTTTTTCTAAAACGTTGAACCTGGGGGGGTAGGGTCAACATTTTCAACATTTTTTTTTTTTTTTTTCAAGGTTGAACCTGGGGGGGTAGGTTCAACATTTTCAACTTTTTTTTTTTTTTTTTTAAACGTTGAACATGGGGGGGTAGGTTCAACACTTTCAACTTTTTTTTTTTTTTTTTTCTAAAACGTTGAACCTGGGGGGGTAGGTTCAACATTTTCAACTTTTTTTTTTAATGTTGAACCTGGGGGGGTAGGTTCAACATTTTCAACTTTTTTTTTTTGTTTTTCTAAAACGATGAACCTGGGGGGGTAGGTTCAACATTTTCACGTTTTTTTTTTTTTTTCTAAAACGTTGAACCTGGGGGGGTAGGGTCAACATTTTCAACTTTTTTTTCATTTTTTTTTCTAAAACGTTGAACCTGGGGGGGTGGGTTCAACATTTTCAACTTTTTTTTTGTTTGTTTTTCTAAAACGTTGAACCTGGGGGGGTAGGTTCAACATTTTCAACTTTTTTTTCATTGTTTTTTCTAAAACGTTGAACCTGGGGGGGTAGGGTCAACATTTTCAATTTTTTTTTTTTTTTTTAAACGTTGAACCTGGGGGGGTAGGTTCAACATTTTCAACTTTTTTTTTTTTTTTTTTTTAAACGTTGAACCTGGGGGGGTAGGTTCAACATTTTAAACTTTTTTTTTTTTTTTTTTCTAAAACGTTGAACCTGGGGGGGTAGGTTCAACATTTTCAACTTTTTTTTTTTTTTTTTCAAGGTTGAACCTGGGGGGGTAGGTTCAACATTTTCAACTTTTTTTTTTTTTTTTTTTTTAATGTTGAACCTGGGGGGGTAGGTTCAACACTTTCAACTTTTTTTTTTTTTTTTTAAAACCTTGAACCTGGGGGGGTAGGTTCAACATTTTCAACTTTTTTTTTTTGTTGTTTTTCTAAAACGATGAACCTGGGGGGGTAGGTTCAACATTTTCACGTTTTTTTTTTTTTTTTCTAAAACGTTGAACCTGGGGGGGTAGGGTCAACATTTTCAACTTTTTTTTTTTTTTTTTTTCTAAAACGTTGAACCTGGGGGGGTAGGGTCAACATTTTCAACTTTTTTTTCTTTTTTTTTTCTAAAATGTTGAACCTGGTGGGGTAGGTTCAACATTTTCAACTTTTTTTTTTTTTTTCTAAAACGTTGAACCTGGGGGGGTAGGGTCAACATTTTCAACTTTTTTTTTTTTTTTTTTTCTAAAACGTTGAACCTGGGGGGGTAGGTTCAACATTTTAAAACTTTTTTTTTTTTTTTTTTTTAAACGTTGAACCTGGGGGGGTAAGTCAACATTTTAAACTTTTTTTTTTTTTTTTTTTTTTAAACGTTGAACCTGGGGGGGTAGGTTCAACATTTTAAACTTTTTTTTTTTTTTTTTTACTAAAACATTGAACCTGGTGGGTTGGTTCAACATTTTCAACATTTTTTTTTTTTTTTTTCTAAAACGTTGAACCTGGGGGTGTAGGTTCAACATTTTCGGCTTTTTTTTTTTTTTTTTTTTTTTAAACGTTGAACCTGGGGGGGTAGGTTCAACATTTTCAACTTTTTTTTTTTTTTTTTTCTGAAACGTTGAACCTGGGGGGGTAGGTTCAACATTTTCGGCTTTTTTTTTTTTTTTTTTTTTTAAACGTTGAACCTGGGGGGGTAGGTTCAACATTTTCAACTTTTTTTTTTTTTTTTTTACTAAAACATTGAACCTGGGGGGGTAGGTTCAACATTTTCGGCTTTTTTTTCATTTTTTTTTCTAAAACGTTGAACCTGGGGGGGTAGGTTCAACATTTTCAACTTTTTTTTTTTTTTTTTTCTAAAACGTTGAACCTGGCGGGGTAGGTTCAACATTTTCAACTTTTTTTTTTTTTTTTCTAAAACGTTGAAGTGGGGGGGTAGGTTCAACATTTTCGGCTTTTTTTTTTTTTTTTTTTTTTTTAAACGTTGAACCTGGGGGGGGTAGGTTCAACATTTTCAACTTTTTTTTTTTTTTTTTTACTAAAACATTGAACCTGGGGGGGTAGGTTCAACATTTTCGGCTTTTTTTTCATTTTTTTTTCTAAAATGTTGAACCTGGGGGGGTAGGTTCAACATTTTCAACTTTTTTTTTTTTTTTTTTCTAAAACGTTGAACCTGGCGGGGTAGGTTCAACATTTTCAACTTTTTTTTTTTTTTTTCTAAAACGTTGAAGTGGGGGGGTAGGTTCAACATTTTCGGCTTTTTTTTTTCTTTTTTTTTTAAACGTTGAACCTGGGGGGGTAGGTTCAACATTTTCAAA
Organism: Callionymus lyra; assembly: GCF_982586985.1. Lineage (NCBI taxonomy): Eukaryota > Metazoa > Chordata > Actinopteri > Syngnathiformes > Callionymidae > Callionymus > Callionymus lyra. The sequence continues at coordinate 14,009,112 of NC_141827.1, forward strand.
TTTTTTTTTTTTTTTTTTCTGAAACGTTGAACCTGGGGGGGTAGGTTCAACATTTTCAACTTTTTTTTTTTTTTTTCTGAAACGTTGAACCTGGGGGGGTAGGTTCAACATTTTCAACTTTTTTTTTTTTTTTTTCTGAAACATTGAACCTGGGGGGGTAGGTTCAACATTTTCAACTTTTTTTTTTTTTTTTTCTAAAACGTTGAACCTGGGGGGGTAGGTTCAACATTTTCAACTTTTTTTTTTTTTTTCTAAAACATTGAACCTGGGGGGGTAGGTTCAACATTTTCAACTTTTTTTTTTTTTTTTTTTTTAAACGTTGAACCTGGGGGGTAGGTTCAACATTTTCAACCTTTTTTTTTTTTTTTTTTTTTAAACGTTGAACCTGGGGGGGTAGGTTCAACATTTTCAACTTTTTTTTTTTTTTTTTTACTAAAACATTGAACCTGGGGGGGTAGGTTCAACATTTTCAACTTTTTTTTTTTTTTTTTTTTTTAAACGTTGAACCTGGGGGGGTAGGTTCAACATTTTCAACTTTTTTTTTTTTTTTTTTACTAAAACATTGAACCTGGGGGGGTAGGTTCAACATTTTCAACTTTTTTTTTTTTTTTTTTCTAAAACGTTGAACCTGGGGGGGTAGGTTCAACATTTTCAACTTTTTTTTTTTTTTTTTTCTAAAACGTTGAACCTGGGGGGGTAGGTTCAACATTTCGGCTTTTTTTTTTTTTTTTTTTTTTAAACGTTGAACCTGGGGGGGTAGGTTCAACATTTTCAACTTTTTTTTTCTTTTTTTTCTAAAACGTTGAACCTGGGGGGGTAGGTTCAACATTTTCAACTTTTTTTTTTTGTTTTTCTAAAACGTTGAACCTGGGGGGGTAGGTTCAACATTTTAAACTTTTTTTTTTTTCTAAAACGTTGAACCTGGGGGGGTAGGTTCAACATTTTCAACTTTTTTTTTTTTTTTTTTACTAAAACATTGAACCTGGGGGGGTAGGTTCAACATTTTCGGCTTTTTTTTTTTTTTTTTTTTTTTTTAAACGTTGAACCTGGGGGGGTAGGTTCAACATTTTCAACTTTTTTTTTTTTTTTTTTTTTTAAACGTTGAACCTGGGGGGGTAGGTTCAACATTTTCAACTTTTTTTTTTTTTTTTTTCTAAAACGTTGAACCTGGGGGGGTAGGTTCAACATTTTCAACTTTTTTTTTTTTTTTTTTCTAAAACGTTGAACCTGGGGGGGTAGGTTCAACATTTCGGCTTTTTTTTTTTTTTTTTTTTTTAAACGTTGAACCTGGGGGGGTAGGTTCAACATTTTCAACTTTTTTTTTCTTTTTTTTCTAAAACGTTGAACCTGGGGGGGTAGGTTCAACATTTTCAACTTTTTTTTTTTGTTTTTCTAAAACGTTGAACCTGGGGGGGTAGGTTCAACATTTTAAACTTTTTTTTTTTTTTTTTCTAAAACGTTGAACCTGGGGGGGTAGGTTCAACATTTTCAACTTTTTTTTTTTTTTTTTTTACTAAAACATTGAACCTGGGGGGGTAGGTTCAACATTTTCGGCTTTTTTTTTTTTTTTTTTTTTTTTTAAACGTTGAACCTGGGGGGGTAGGTTCAACATTTTCAACTTTTTTTTTTTTTTTTTTTTTTAAACGTTGAACCTGGGGGGGTAGGTTCAACATTTTCAACTTTTTTTTTTTTTTTTTTACTAAAACATTGAACCTGGGGGGGTAGGTTCAACATTTTCAACTTTTTTTTTTTTTTTTTTCTAAAACGTTGAACCTGGGGGGGTAGGTTCAACATTTTCAACTTTTTTTTTTTTTTTTTTCTAAAACGTTGAACCTGGGGGGGTAGGTTCAACATTTTCGTTTTTTTTTTTTTTAAACGTTGAACCTGGGGGGGTAGGTTCAATATATTAAACTTTTTTTTTTTTTTTTCTGAAACGTTGAACCTGGGGGGGTAGGTTCAACATTTTCAACTTTTTTTTTTTTTTTTTTCTGAAACGTTGAACCTGGGGGGGTAGGTTCAACATTTTAAACTTTTTTTTTTTTTTTTTTCTAAAACGTTGAACCTGGGGGGGTAGGTTCAACATTTTCAACTTTTTTTTTTTTTTTTTAATAAAACATTGAACCTGGGGGGGTAGGTTCAACATTTTCAACTTTTTTTTTTTTTTTTTTACTAAAACATTGAACCTGGGGGGGTAGGTTCAACATTTTCGGTTTTTTTTTTTTAAACGTTGAACCTGGGGGGGTAGGTTCAACATTTTCAACTTTTTTTTTTTTTTTTCTAAAACGTTGAACCTGGTGGGGTTGGTTCAATATTTTCAACTTTTTTTTTTTTTTTTTCTGAAACGTTGAACCTGGGGGGGTAGGTTCAACATTTTCAACTTTTTTTTTTATTTTTCTAAAACGTTGAACCTGGGGGGGTAGGTTCAACATTTTCAACTTTTTTTTTTTTTTTTTCTAAAACGTTGAACCTGGGGGGGTAGGTTCAACATTTTCGGCTTTTTTTTTTTCTTTTTTTTTTAAACGTTGAACCTGGGGGGGTAGGTTCAACATTTACAACTTTTTTTTTTTTTTTTTTCTGAAACGTTGAACCTGGGGGGGTAGGTTCAACATTTTCAACTTTTTTTTTTTTTTTTTTCTAAAACGTTGAACCTGGGGGGGTAGGTTCAACATTTTCAACTTTTTGAAAATGTTGAACCTACCCCCCCAGGTTCAACATTTTCGGCTTTTTTTTTTTTAAACGTTGAACCTGGGGGGGTAGGTTCAACATTTTCAACTTTTTTTTTTTTTTTTTCTGAAACGTTGAACCTGGGGGGGTAGGTTCAACATTTTCAACTTTTTTTTTTTTTTTCTAAAACGTTGAACCTGGGGGGGTAGGTTCAATATATTAAACTTTTTTTTTTTTTTTCTGAAACGTTGAACCTGGGGGGGTAGGTTCAACATTTTCAACTTTTTTTTTTTTTTTTTTCTAAAACGTTGAACCTGGGGGGGTAGGTTCAACATTTTCAACTTTTTGAAAATGTTGAACCTACCCCCCCAGGTTCAACATTTTCGGCTTTTTTTTTTTTAAACGTTGAACCTGGGGGGGTAGGTTCAACATTTTCAACTTTTTTTTTTTTTTTTTCTGAAACGTTGAACCTGGGGGGGTAGGTTCAACATTTTCAACTTTTTTTTTTTTTTTCTAAAACGTT